>NC_056735.1:1534350943-1534358443 GCF_019279795.1 Protopterus annectens
TCTGTGACAGGTAAGAGGCATGGGGAGTTGCAATATTGTGCATTCAATAATTTTTTTATTCATTTAATCACAGTAAGACATCTGAGCTGTATTAATTCAAAGTGGCTGTATCTTCTGGGCACGTGTGTGTTTGTCTGTGGGGGGGGGGTTGTGTGCTGGTTTGTGCATGTATGTCTATTTCTAGGTATGTGTGTGTGAGTCCATCTGTTTCTGCTTTTAAATGTGCATGTTTGGTTCCATTTATATACATGATGAGGGAAAGGCAGTCCATACAGCCTACCTCGACCTGGCAAAGGCCTTCGACACAATACCCCACTCAGGTATCATCGAAAAACTCATCAGCTTGAATGTAAACCCATACATCACAAGATGGGTTGCAAACTGGCTAAGCGACAGAACCCACAGGGTCAGAGTTGCTGGAGCCATGTCAGACTCAAAGCCTGTCACAAGTGGTGTCCCACAGGGCTCAGTCCTGGGTCCACTCTTGTTCGGCATCTACTTTTCTGAAGTACAAGCAAACACAGGAGGGTTATGGCTGACAAAGTTTGCAGATGACTGCAAACTGGGCCATAGTCGAAAACACATCTGACACAGATATCCTCCAGAAGGGCCTCACAGAAACGGATAACTGGTGCCAGAGCCATGGCCTGAAGTTAAACGCCAAGAAATGCATAGTCATACCCTTGGGGAAAAACAAGGTTACCCCTAGCTACCATATAGGTGACAATCCACTGAGCACAGAAAAAGTCATCAGGGATCTGGGGACCCAAGTTGACAGTAGTCTTTCGTTTGACACTCATGTTGCTAAAGTAGTTAGGAAAACCTTCTATATCGCCCACCTGATCATGAAGGGATTCACATCTAGATCAAGGGAGGTCATCGTCCCCCTGTACTCATCACTCATTAGACCTATGATTGAGTACAATGCCCCATTCTGAATGTATCTGACCAGACACCTGTTGCAGCTTGAAAGGCCCCAAAAGTTCCTCACCAAAAGGATAAAGGGTCTCAAAAATATGTCTTATGCTGCCCGACTGAAAGAACTCCAGCTTTATTCAGTCTCATACCGCTTGCTCAGAGGTGACCTGTGCCTGACATATAAGGCCATGTCAAACCCAGATTTGATGAATATGCTTCACCTCAAAAAATCTAGATCCCTCAGAACCACAAGGGCGGGAGACTTAAACCTTGACACGGTTATAAATAGAACGTGCTGGAGGGACAGATTCATCACCCAGAGACTCCCTATGCTGTGGAACAAAATCCCGGTACATGTGAGGCAGAGCACCTCGCTGGCCTTGTTCAAGAGGAATCTTGACCAATGGATGGGAGATCGCAGATATACCCCAGGGATTACTTCAGTGTCACTGCTTGACAGAGGCACAGAAAAATGATAGGCATAGTTTTTATTCAAACTAAAGGGGTGGCGAAAGCCACATAACTATGGGCTAGGCTTATAAATGCCCTTGGGCAGATAGCCTAGTATGAACCTATGAACCTATGAACCTATGAACGTGAGTCTGTCTGCCTGTCTCTGCTTCTGATTTTGTGTGTGTGTGTGTGTGTGTGTGTGTGTGTGTGTGTGTGTGTGTGTGTGTGTGTGTGTGTGTGTGTGTGTGTGTGTGTATGTGTATGTGTACATATATAGCTTATATTTTTGATGTAAAATACTGTACCAAGCAACAATGACATATGGTACAGAAAGACTGGCAGAGGGAACATTTTACATTAAAATATTTTTAAAATGTATATACTAATTTTCATGAGTGGACAGGTGATGCGCTGTGGCACCCCCTAACTGGGAAAAGCCGAAAGAAGAAGAAGAAGATACACTAATTAAAAAATACAAATCAGTTTAACAAAAACCCATTCTTTAAAAATAATAATTTCCTCCAGTGTAGCTGGTGTCTAGGAATTAATGCCCTCCCAAGGATGGTAAGGCCTTTTGCATATGTCACTGGGCCTCACAACATTCATGGGCATGTGTTAATTCCCTCATAATGCCCATTCTGTCCTGTATTATTGTTTACTTTTTAATAATTTTGGATATATGATGGAAAATGAAAAATGGGATGTAATTACATTGTCACTATCATTGCTGAGAAGTTATGTTCATGTCTTATAATAAGCATGTTCACTCTTAATCTGCCTGTACAGCAACCCTACTTACAAGCAGTTGCCAAATATGACGTCAGACTCCCATGGGTTAGTGACTGTAATGAAGCCATTTAAAGAGCATTAAATTGGATAACTCCTTCCTGTGGTATAAAGTCCTTCTCAATAAAATTTTAATATTTGCCCCAAATAAGGATCCACTGTTATATTCCCAGTCTCACAAAGGGATTTTGGATCATAGCTTCAAAAGTGTATACTAGGCTAACAACCACTAGAGCCATTATAAGCTTAACCATGCAACCCAAATGTGAAGCACACATTTGATTTATGTAGGGAGTAATTTACTGACTGCATCTGTCCATCAGACTCATAGGTGCCAGACCAGGGGTAGATTTCTGATTACCCATACATTGTTCTAAGCTGTATTTAAATAGGGATAGAGAGGAACTTTGCTTCACATGGATGGGTGTCTGTTCTAAAGAATGAAAATTATCTGAGAAAGATATCTGCCTCTTCTATATGTTCTATTTTTGTCAAAGGCAAAATTTAGGTCTTTTAATCTGGTACTTTATTTTGTGAATGTGCAAAATTTCATCAAAACAGGATCCAGGGAAGCCTTGTATGCCAGGCAAAGATCACCTCTCAGAAGTCTGTAGTATACTGAGTAAAGAGACTGGGCTTTGTAGCAATCAGCACTGGACTTACTCCCTGTATTCTTTTCATAAGGAAACCTTGTGAGTGCTTCATTATCTGTACGTGTCTGGTAAGGTGTCTGGTAAGGTACATATCAAAGGAGAGGCATTATACTTCATGATGGGGTTTGATGGGGTGGAGTACAGTGGTATGATGACCTCTCTAGCCCTACATGCCATGCACTTACTTAAAAGTTGAGCAACATAGAAGGATTTTCTTAGTACCATGGACAGATGCTGGGAAAAGGCTAAGTTACTATCTACATGGGTTCCCAGATCACTAAATACTGATTCAGTTTATAAGGGTCTTTTTTGATAACATAGTTAGTTACATGGGGTGACCAACCTCCCATAAGGCAGCATAATGCATTTCTTGGTAATGAGTTTGAATTCATGACATTGGCACCAAATGTTTGCTTGTGTTAGACTTTTCTGAATGCTGTTATCATCATGAGGAGATTCAGTGACTGCTCCCAGTTTGCAATCATCTGCAAACTTGGTTAGCCAGCAACCTTTAACATTAGTTTTGGCATCTGAGAATTAGATGCCAAAGAAGAGTGGGCCAACCAAACAGCCCTGGGGTACTCCACTAGTGATAGACCTCTTTGTGGAGGTGGTTTCACTGATTGTAACCCCTTTGGTCTTATCAGTCAACCAGCTAGCTATCAAGTATATTACAAAGATGTTTACACCTAGTTCCATAAGTTTATTGACAATGATCAAGTGAATATTGTATTAAATGCTCAAGCCATATCCAGATAAGGAGTATATACCATTTCCCCCTCACCATTTGCCTTAGTGATCCTTTCAATGAAGTCCACCAGATTCAGTAAGCATTACCTTCCTTTGATAAAACTAAACTGTGATGGATCGAGTATCTGGTGGTCTCCTATGTCCTTGTTGATAATTTCCATGATACTTCTTTCCAAGACTTTGCAAATAAAACAAGTCAGACTAATAGATCTGTAGTTTCTAGGACCTGTTGAAGGTTCTCATTTATGAAAGGGGATGACTGTCACAGTCCTTTATTCATGTGGCACAAAGCTTGTTTTAAGACAGTAGTTAAATAATGACTCCCCAGGTCCTGATAAGTCATATTTTAGACTGTTAGTAGGTATCCTGGAATATTAACAGGGCCCATTGAGGCTGTGTTATTTGCTTTAGTGAGTACAGATAGTACAAGCTCCCTAGCTATAGCTAGAGGAGTTATGTTTGAGGGTATTTTGGGGGGGGGTTGGGGGTTTGTATTGGGGGTAAAACTGGAATCAAATTTCTCTGCTAACAGCTTCACTATATCAACTGGCTCAGTGAATGTAGAACTATTAACCATCAGTTCAACACATTGCTGTGTACTGCCCTTTAGGTTTCTGAAGTGGCTGAAGAAGGGCTTATGGTCATCTTTTACCTGGGATGTTATCAGAGTCAAAGTTGGCCTTACTTGAACCAATTAGTGCTCTTAGTTGCCTATTTAGTTTGATGAGATACTTTTTATCATAATGAAAATTACCCTTCCTGATTTTTGCCATATTTATTTTTCTTTTTGATGTACATCCTCTTTAATTTAATTTAGGATGACACCAGGGTGATTTGTTTCTGGATTTTAGTGCTGAGCTTACTTCTGGTTGGTACAGTAGCCTGTATGCTGTCATCAAAATGGTTGTACAGAGTTTCTGACAGCAATTCAGCACAAACTGCTGTGTTTCTTTTGGTTTGGAGCAGCATTGAATTTTGACAAATTATCACTAAAAACAAAATTTGCCTTGGAGTAGTACTGGATTTAATGGGATTATGGAGTTGATTTTGATTTTGAAGGAGACAGCTTTATGGTTGTCATACATTATCAGGGAGAAAGAGACATAGGGGTGCAACATTCTCCCATATTTGTGAGCATGAGGTTCAGTATGTTGGAGCCTCTAGTGGGTATATTCAATACTGGATCAAGGGTGCTTGTATTTACGTAGTCACAAAATCTCTTTTCTTGTAAATCTCAGGTCATGGGTAGGGTGTTAGGTTTGATGCTATGTCTCCAGTAGGTCTGAGTATGATATATGAACTTCTTGGGACATGGAGGGTGACCTATATATGTCATGGGATTCTGTCTATGGTGATCAGTGCATGGAGAAACTTCAGTGCATCATCTTGTTTGATCAACCCAGAGGAACATGTGTTATTGATGAGTATTGAGACACTTCCAACTTTAGCCTTTTTTGTGCAGCTACTGGTCTAAAAGTGTGGAAGGTACTGAAACCTTGCAATGCTGAGGGTACTCTTTGCTGCTTTAACCCATGTCACAGTAACTGCAGAGATGTCTATATCCCTGAGTGTAAGGAGGGTCAGAGGGAGCATAAGGAAGTTAGCGACATTTTGGAACAGATCAAGAGCCTACGTCCAATGCAAGAGATACCTATTTCTCCAACAACTCATATGACAAAAGAACCAAACATTATAACTCTGATTCTTTAAGATTTGGTGTTAGCTACTCTAAAGATGTGCATGATATATGTAACATCATTAAGAGAAATTGGCCAATTCTATTGGCTGATGATAATATTACTTAACTTCTTGGAGATAGGTCTCAGTTCTATTTTAGAAATGCAAAGAATTTAAAACAGAGGCTTTGCGTTAAAGATAGTTTTACAACACAGCCTCATGTTACTTCAGTTAGAGTAGGAATGCACCCTTGCTGTAAATGTAAAGCCTTCCCCTTTATTTCTGATCTTCCATATTTTGTTCACCCTACCACTAATATTAAGTATGAATTTAAGTTCTGTGCTGATTGTAAAAGTACAGATTAGGTGTATATAGCAGTACATGCTGTCCTACTTTATGTGTAGGGATGACCACTCGTAGCCTTAAGGAGAGGGTTCTAGATCACATTGGGGATGTCAGAAGGAATGTCAGCACTAATTCTCTAAACAAGTAGATTAGTTTGCATTCTGGTCACAGTTTTCTTTTTAAAGTAATTCAGCTGACTGCTGGGAATATTAGAGGAAGAGATTTGTTTAATAAAACTGGGGCCAATTAATTAAAATGGATAACCACTTTACAAGCAGATAGAAATGTTGGTTTAAATGAAAATACTTCCCTAGGGTCTTTCCTAAAGGGATGCAGGATTAAGCACTAATTTGGTGTCAATGCAACTGTTTGATTTGGTTGCCAGCTGCGTTTATTAAGTTTTTACTAAGTGTTCATTGGCTGTTTTATGTTTTACAATGGTATTTAAAGTTGGATCTTATGTTGTTTGAAGAGTCTGAAGAAGTGCTTATGCATAAAAGTGCTTATGTTTGTATTTAGTAAATTTTCATTTGTTTTTAGCTGTGCTGTTTGTTCCTTCTTTTTTGTTTCACTGTGCTTTTTGTTGGAAGACCTTTGGTTATGGTGGAATCTATTTTATTTTCGTCTCTGTGTTGTGTTTCATACTGTAACTCATGGCTGAGAAAATTTGACAGTTAACTGAGTTCAGTTATAACTCGAAAACAGCTGTGAACATGGATTATATAAAAAGGACAGCTCAGATTGAAGGTAATCCACTTCTGCCTCGTAACGTTGCACAGCATGGAGGAGAGCTTCAGAGAAAATATGCTGATATGGATGTCTTTAATAATTCTTTAAGAGACATAGAGTCCAAGTTAATTAAACTGAAGAAGCTACAATGGCAGAGGCTTAATTCTGAAACCTGCATCCATCATAGAATAGTGCCGATGGGGCTGCATGTGTTTTGTATGCCAACCTATGGAGATCAATATCCTGAGTTGTTAAAGTCCTGGCAGGCAATGAATTTGTAGCTCAGTTTTAATTTTTAATTATATGTAATTGCTGATTGATTTTTTTGAACCCAAAGAGACTGACTTTCATATAGAGATTGAAGCTGTTCTTGCTGATATATGAGAAAGGTATTCTGTGGGGGGGGGGGGGTTCCGTAGGAAGGAAGAAAGTTGCAGCAGCAAAAATTCAAAAAGATGACAAAGGATTTTACTGATTTTAAGAAGGGGCATATTTTTGTGTGGCCCCATTCTACACTTACAAATGAAAAATCTAACTTCTCAACTCTTGAAATCTCTGCAGTATCAGCTCTACCTCCTGATGATTTGGCAGACTCTGAAATGTCTATTGATTCTAGCTTACCTAATGCTAATTCATCCAATGAGGTACCTAGCCATGATTCACAAGAGATTCCCTTTAAACACTGACAGCTTCCATACCCTACCTGTACCATTGAGGAAAAATCAATTACTAAGGAACAAACAGCCAGATAAGAGAACAGGAAGAGGCATCGACCTACAGGGAGAAAGGAAGTGGCACTATCCAACACCAAAAGAGGACATCAGATGCAAAGTTAGTTCAACTTGACTCCTTTACATTTGAGTATATTCGAAAAGAGGCTGTCTTTTATCCCTGCAGTATGAGCAGACTTTTATGATATATACCTGGTTTTGAGGTTGTTTGCAAGAGACATATTAAAAATATTATTTCCTAATGGCTTTGCTCCCTGTAACAAATACAAGAAGCCTAGTAATTCAACCCTCCATTGCAGTCCTCATTGAAAGATCTAGTGTGCTATTATAGATTTGTGGACAATGTCTTTATTCTAAAGCGAAGCTCTTTTGATAGAACTGAATCTTTTCTACGCTGGCTTAATAGTACTACAGATTTTTAGTTTCCACTGCTTGTACATCAAACAGCTTTGTTGATT
>NC_056735.1:1534363443-1534644425 GCF_019279795.1 Protopterus annectens
CAGGACTTAAACATTTCAGATTTCGCTGTAATAATTTTATATGTCGGAATAGACACCTTTCTCTTCTTTTTCTTTCTTTTTTTTTTTTTGTATTTGCTTGCACCATTTCCAATAGTAATATACCAACATGATCCGTTTGCAAATCCTGCGTTAAGGTTCCTATAACTATCCAGTGGTTTCCATCCCTGAACTATTTTCAGACTGTTAGATATCTGTTTAATCTTGTCTATATGCTTAGACGTTCCTTTCGCTATGTCATTCAAGTTCTCTACAACATCCACTACTTTATTATTTCTAAGACAACTCACTCAAAGATATCCTACCCCTAAACCTCATACAACATTTTACACAATTCCTAGACAAGTTCCATAACTGCTCACAGTCTATAAATGTTATCAGAGTGATCATCATATCAAATACCATTGATAGAATATATATAAATAAACTGAATATTGCACAGTGGCAAGTTGCATGTTGTGGGTTATTCAGACGTGGGTGATTCAGACATGAATCAAAATAATCATGCAGCAACCTGGGATGCACATTATGCAGTGAATGATTAAGACTGTGTAAAAAAATTAATAAAGTTGTGCAATCTAATGAAGCACTAATGGTGTGCAAATATTGGCAGGCAAAGTATTGTCATGATTTACAGTGGTATATGGAGCAAACTTTTAATCTCATTGCATGATTTCAAAGTCACAAATCATGTCAGAAATTTCAAAGCTGCAAATCAGGGCTCATCTGTTATTGCTGGGCCTGTCATCCCTGCAGCAAAGACAATAAACAGCTAGTATATCTTTTTGAACTCATACACCTATTTCAGGTAAAACCTTAGCTGACAGTATACATTCATGATAGGACAGCAATCTGTGATCTTTAGCATTTGCTTGCCCTTGCTGTGGCTGTCTTTTTCAAGGTTCATATCATTGTAGACTGCAGCACCATGAAGTCTTAACAAATAACATGTCATAACATGACGGACTGGCAGGCAACTGACTGCTTCCATGTAGGTCATGACATAATATGGAATCTGTTAGACATATATTTCTACATGCTGGGATTGTGTGGTGTTTCTAACCCCATGGACAACAGGGTATGTGAAGCACATGATAGACTGGCTACTAGAATGTTTAATTGACTATCTGGGTATATTTTAGGTGTATCACAGGAACTTACCTCATGAATAAGTGTCTCAACATGTTGAAGAGCACATCTGTCAGCAGAGTACTGAGTCACCATGATGTCTTCTTGTATAACATTGCACATTTCCCTGAGGTACTGCATGCAAAAGATTATACACAACTGCCCAGAAAAAAAAAAAAAAAACATTTGTTTCCTACTCACAGATGTAGTCAACAAGAATGGTACAGTCTGAAGGGATTATCTGCACTATGTGTACAGCACCCTGTCAGTTCCTATGATTCACATATTTAGCACATGTCTGATCTGTATAATCACTTCTGTCAAGGTGACTTCCACAGTACCATCTGGTTGATAAGTGCAGTCCCATTATACAAAATAAACATTTATGATACATAAGTTGTGCATGTGACAGCTACCCCCTTCTCCTCCAAAAAAAACCAAAAAAAAATCTGTTGTTCATAGGTTCATAGGTAGGTACTAAGCTATTGTCTCGAGGGCCAAAGCAAGCCTAGCCAACAGTGTATTGGCTTTCGCCACCCTTGTATTGTTAAATTCCTGCCCCTCTATCGAGAAGTGCCCCAGACATTATCCCAGGGGTGAACTTCCTATCACCCATCCACTTATCAAAGTTTCTCTTGAATAGTGCTAATGACGAGCTCTGTCTGATGTGGATAGGAATTTTGTTCCAGAGCATGGGAAGTCTCTGAGAAACAAATCTATTCCTCCAGCATGTCCTATTTACTGAAGTGGTGAGGTTTAGGTCACTAGAGCATGTAGTTCGGGGAGATTGGGATATATTCAAGTGGAGCATGTCCAACAATTCTGGGTTTGACATAGCTTTGTATGTTAGACAGAGGTCTCCTCTGAGTAGGTGGTATGTGACTGAGTAGAGTTTGAGCTTCTTGAGTCGCTCGGCATAAGGCAGTTGTTTGAGACCAGCGATCCTCTTGGTGAGGTACTTTTGGGGCCTCTCAAGTTATTGTAGGTGTCTTGTGAGGTACATCCCAAACGGGGCATTGTAGTCAATAAGGGGTCTGATAAGTGAAGAGTAGAGGGGAACAATGACTTCCTTATTTCTAGATGTGAACCCTTTTGTGATTAAGTGGGCAATGTAGAAAGATTTTCTGACTACTGTGGCGATGTGGTTATTGAAGGAGAGGTTACTATCCACTTGCGTCCCAAGGTCTCTTTTTACACTTCCTGTGTTAAGTGAACATTCTCCTATTTGGTAATTCATGGTTACCTTGTTTTTGCAAAACAGGATAACAATGCATTTTTTGGCATGTAGTTTGAGGCCATGATTTTGACATAGGGGTGTCCGTCTCAGTGAGGCCTTTTTGCAGGACATCTATGTCGGCAGGGGAATCGATAATGGCACCAAGTTTGCAGTCATCTGTGAACTTGGTTAGCCATAGACCCTTGGTGTTCGCGTGCACTTCAGAGAAGTATATACCAAACAGGAGGGGTTCCAAAACTGAACCCTGGAGTACTCCACTTGTCACTGGTTTGGAGTTGGATCTGGAGTCAGCAACTCTTACCATGTGGGTCCTGTCTGTGAGCCAGTTTGCCACCTATCTCTTGATGTAAGGGTTTATGTTAAGGCCGGTGAGGTTATCAATGATTCCTGAATGGGAAATAGTGTCAAAGGCTTTAACAAGGTCCAGGTAGGCTTTGTGGACCACCTTGCCCTCGTCTATGGCCTTAGTAACTGTTTTGAAGAAGTCTACCAGGCTTAGGAGACATAACCTCCCTTTTACAAATTCGAATTGGGTAGCATCCAGAGTTTGGAGGTTATGAGTTCCATGATGATATGTTCCATGGCCTTGCAGACCAGGCTTGTCAGGCTGATAGATCTATAGTTCCCGGGATCTGTGGTAGTTCCTCCTTTGTGGAGTGGGATAACCATTGCTGTGCACCATTCTGTGGGCACATAGCCTGTGGTGAGGATGTGATTGAACATGGATTTTAGGTGGGGGGCTAGTTCATTTTGGAGTTCGTGTAAGACGCAGCCTGGTATGTTGTCTGGTCCCATGGATGCAGTGTTTTTTGCTTTAGAGAGTGCCATTTTTACCTGTGTGTTGTGTATTATAGGGGATACAGGAAATGTGCTGGAGACCTTACTCATGACTCTCGCCTGCAATCTTGAAACTGGGGCTGACATGTAATGCAGTAGCACCTATGAAGGGATATGGGATATCATCAGATGTAACTTTGGCATTTTGAAGGCAGAATTCCACTGCTTTGACACATCTGTTGTGGCATTGCAATAGTCCCCTGTTGTCATAGCAACCAAGGTGGTTATTCTCTATGTCATGCTGTACAATATGGTCATGCAGAAACTAGTTAGTTGGTCCCATAATGTCTGTTGTCCTATCTAAATCAGACACCACATGAGCAGCAGCAAGAGAGGCAGAACAGGAAAACACACACAGAGGAATAGCTCTGCCCACCACTACCAGTAACAGGCATAGTATGGGGCAGAAACTGCTGAAATAATAATGTCTAGTCAACAGTATGGACCATAGGTTCATAGGTTCATAGGTTTATACTAGGCTATCTGCCCTAAGGCATTTATAAGCCTAGCCCAAAGTTTTGTGGCTTACGCCACCCCTTATATGAAAAAATACTGTGCCCATGAGTTTGTTGTGCCTCTGTCCAGCAGTGACACAGAGATGATTCCCGGGGTAAACCTATGATCTCCCATCCACAGGTCAAGATTTCTCTTGAACAGAGCCAGCGAGGTGCTCTGCCTCACATGGACTGGGATTTTATTCCACAGCATAGGGAGTCTCTGAGTGATAAATCTATCCCTCCAGCACATCCTATTTATATCCATGCTAAGGTTTAAGTCGCTTGCTCTAGTGGTTTTGGTGGATTTGGATTTTTTGAGGTGGAGCATGTCCATTAATTCCGGGTTGGACATGGCCTTGTATGTCAGGCACATGTCACCTCTGAGCAGACAGTATGCGACTGAATAGAGCTGGAGTTTCTTCAATCTGGCAGCATATGACATATTTTGGAGTCCCTTTATCCTTTTGGTGAGGAACTTTTGGGGTCTCTCCAATTGCTGCAGATGCCGGGTGAGATACATCCCAAATGGGGCATTGTACTCGATCATTGGTCTGATAAGTGAAGAGTACAGGGGAACAATGACCTCACTAGATCTGGATGTGATTCCCTTCATGATCAGGTGGGCAATGTAGAAGGTCTTTCTAACCACTTTAGCAATGTGAGTGTCAAAAGAAAGGCCACTGTCAACCTGGGTCCCCAGGTCCCTGATAACCTCTTCTGTGCTTAGTGGATTGCCGCCTATATGGTAGCTTGGGGTTACCTTGTTTTCCCTGAAGGGTATGACTATACATTTTTTGGCGTTTAACTTCAGGCCATGGCTCTGGCACCAGCTATCTGTTTCCGTGAGTCCCTTCTGAAGGATATCCGTGTCCGATGCACTTTCCACTATGGCGCCCAGTTTGCAGTCGTCTGCAAACTTTGTCAGCCAAAGTCCTCCCATGTTGGCCTGTACTTCTGAGAAGTAGATGCTGAACAATAGGGGGCCAAGGACCGAGCCCTGTGGGACACCACTTGTGACTGGCTTGGAGTCTGACATAGCGCCAGCAACTCTAACTCTGTGGGTTCTGTCCTTAAGCCAGTTTGCAACCCATCTTGTGACATATGGGTTTACATTTAAACTGGTAAGTTTTTCTACAATACCCGACTGGGGTATTGTGTCGAAAGCCTTTGCAAGGTCAAGGTAGGCTGTATGGACTGCCTTTCCCTCATCAATGGCCTTGGTGACTGTTTCGAAGAAGTCGACCAAGTTCAAAAGGCATGATCTGCCCTTGACGAAGCCAAACTGGGTCGGGTCCAATGTCTGCAAGTCCCCTATATCTTTGTTTATGAGCTCCATTATGATCCTCTCCATAGCTTTGCAGACTAGACTTGTTAAGCTTATGGGGCGTAATTACCAGGGTCCGTAGAGGCACCGCCTTTGTGGAGTGGGACCACAGTTGCCGTACGCCACTCCTTGGGCACGTATCCTGTGGTAAGGCTGAGATTAAGCAGCTGCCTTATGTGTGGGTTTAATTCCTCATTTAGCTCGTGTAGCACACAGCAGGGGACACCATCCGGTCCCATTGATGCTGTGTTTTTAGCTTTAGAGAGAGCAGCTTTCACCTGCGCATTTGAGATGTCTGGGAGGCTACACTCTGCTGGGATAGTTATCTCTCCTTTGGGGAGAGGGGGGTGAAGTTTGCACTGAACCTGTCTGCCAGTATGTTGGCAATGTCTGTGGGTGCAGTGATTTTGTATCATTTTGGACTAATTCTGAGCATATCTGGGAGTTTCCACCCAGGTTCCTAACATAGCTGTAAAAGGCCTTATGATTGTCCTTTGAATCCATGGCAATTTTTCTCTCAAAATTGGCCTTAGTTGATTTTATGAGTGCTCATATTTTTTACTAATAATGATCAGGGTGACTTCCCTTTTATGGATTTTGTTCTATCATGTAATAGCTTTCTCCTCTTATTGTAAAGTTTGTTAATGGCTGGGGTCCACCAGACTGGACGTTTGCCCTTTGTGGAAAGAGTCTTGGTTTTATTTGGGATTGCCTGATCCATGCAGTCCTGGAGGTGTTCATAGAAGGCATTTGTAAGGGCTTCCACAGCTTGGGTTGTGGTTTCCACTGGCTCAGAGGCCTTGAAGGATACCACACCAGTCTTGAGTAGTGTGAAGTTTGCTTTAGAGAAGTTCTTCACTGTGGTCTTTTTTGTTTGGGGTGGGGGCGGGATGTGGATTTCCAGTGAGATTAGTTTATGATCAGATGTCACCAATGAGGGATATACTTCTGGTGTGGAGCATTTTGTCCCCATGTTTGTGATAATGAGATCTAGTATATTTTCTCCTCTCGTGGGAACAGTGACTAGCTGTTCCATGGCATTTGAATTTATGAACTCCAGGAACCGTTGGGCTAGAAAGTTAGGGCTTGAGTAATGTTCCCAGTCTATATTCGGGTAGTTGAAGTCACCCAATATGATGGTATTTGGAGATACATTTATACCCTCCAGTGTCTTCAGGAAGGCTGTGTGGGGTTCCTGAGTTTGAGAGGGTGGCCTGTAGCATGCTACAATTTGTAGAGCAGTTTTGCCTATGGTTAGTTGCACCTGGATAGTTTCCGAAGCTTCGTGCGTTGCCACCAACCTGGAGGTGTGGGTATCCTTTATGAATATGGATACACCCCCTCCTTTTGTGGTGTGGTCCGGGTTTTGGGACAGTGATAGTTATCATGTCACACAGACTAAACATGATGGTTACAGTCATCATCATTATTTGTACATTTGATATGAGACACAATGATTTAAAACTGTCACAGACTGGATGGAACAGAGGACACATGCAAGGGGTTGAGGAAAGAGGTCACGGGTGGTGAGGATGTGGACCAGAGCCACATAGATATGGCATTTCTACTAGAGTGTCAGATCTTGTGATCTCCTGTGGCACATAGGAGGTGCCGCTAAATGACCTGAACATGGATAACATTTGCTGGTGAGGGCTGTTAGTATTTGCAACCTCCTATAACAGGGATGGAGTGATACTGTATGACTTCAGCAGCGATGCAGTGTACTAGCAAAGCCTGTGGAAGGAATGGGAAGCCACTATGTGACTTGGACCTGGAAGTAGATCTTTATGGATGTCCACAATGAGTAGTGCCATGGCTTCTGACACTGCATGACGATGTGTGTTCAGCCTGCAAAAGACACTGGAACACATTCACCATGGGTACATTTAATTTTTATGTATTTATTTTACATTTGTTGACCAGGCTAGTCTAACTGGATACATGCCCATTTTCAGTAGAGGTCCGGGGAGATAAGCTCCAAACTATGCTAATATAACAGTATCACAAAAATGAAAAGACACAAAAGAAACATCTAAATAAAACATTAAAATACATTTTTGTTGTAGGCTAACATTGTAGAAACAGTATGAAAAGAATCATGGGTACACTGTTTAGCAATACCGTAGTTCTAGAAGCAAATATCAAGGTTAAGGGGTAGGAATTTGACATGTAGAAGAGTAGGAAAAGTAAGATAGATGAAAAATTAGTTATTAAGTTTGCTCAGAATTATACACTCCAATAAAACAGATGGTGTACATTCAATGCTGAAATACAGGTGCCTGGAGCAGGGGTCATTTTCCAATTTTAAGTACCACAGGGTAGTTTGCAGACAATAGAATACATGAAAAAAAATAGAGCAAAAAAGCGGCTTAGTAATCTAACTAGGTTGCTGAAGAGGGTGAAAAAACAGTAATGCTATACAATTAGTTTTAATCAGGGTTAATGCATAGGCATAGCCATTGTGTTTTAAGGATTAATTTTAGTTGATTTTTGAAGAGTGGTAATGATGAAAGTAATTGTAGATTGCTGGGAAGCCTGTTCCAGATTGTCCCTACAGAATTAGAGAAGAGAGAGTCACCTACTTTATTATAGGATTTCAGGATGGTTACTAGTAATTTATTTGCTGAGCGAAGGGTAGTAAGTTTTCTATAGGGTGATATTAGGCTACTGAGAATAAGAGTATTATTTGGCTGATAAAGTATCTTATGGGTGATAGTAAGTTGTTGAAGTAGTAGCTGGTTTTGCATTTCTAGCCATCCTAGCTGTTTGAGATTTAGTCAATGGTGGGTTCTAAATGGTGAGCCAGTGGCAAATCTGGCAATGTTGTTATAGGAGGTAGCCAGTTTATTAAGGTTACTTTTGGAAGGATTGGTATATATGGGTGAGGCATAGAGGAGGGTAGAGATTAGGTGGGTATGGGCAATGGTGGTTCTGGCTTCAGGGGTTAGGAAAGATTTTATTCTGTAGAAAGAGACAAGTTTTCTGTTAATAGATTTGATGGTCATGTTAATATGTGAGTCAAAATTAAGATGTTGATCAAGTGTTATGCCTAGTAGTTTGGTGGTTGGGTCTGGTGCAATGATAGTAGCATTAATGGCCTTGACAGTGAGATCAATAGGAGATGACTTTAGTGTTGGAATAAAAAGCAAAACTTTAGTTTTTTTGGCATTTAGTAGGAGGCATCGTTGTAGGAACCATTTTTCAACTGAGTTAAATACAGTTTGAGTAATGGTTTGTAGCTGAGCTGACGAGGGGGCAGTACACACTAGTGTAGAATTGTCTGCATATCAAATGCAGGTGGTTTGAGGAATATTTAAATGTAAATCATTAATGAATATCAAGAAGAGGAGAGGTCCCAGGATAGAGCCTTGTGGGACCCCTATAGTAAAAGGAAGATGAGTGGAAAGGTTATTGTCCCAGAGGACAGCTTTCTGTCTATTTAATAAATAGGACTTAAACCATTGTAGTGCTTGTGAGCTGAATGAGAGTGATTTTAGTATGTCTAGAAGTATTTGATGGTTCACCATATCAAAGGCTTTAGAAAGGTCAATACAAAGTGCAGCAGATAGCTTATGTTTGTTATGATGTTTGTTAATACAATCAGAGAAGGATAAGAGAGCAGTAGTAGTACTATGGAAAGGCCTAAAGCCATGCTGACAGTCTGATAATAGGTTATTTTGGTGAAGGTGATCAAGTAGTTGTTGCTGAATACGTTTTTCCATTACTTTGACTAGAGGAGAGAGTAGGGCTATGGGGCAAAAGTTCAAAGGTTCTGTTGAGTTACCACCCTTATGAAGTGGGATTATGTGAGAGATTTTCCAGAGGGATGTGATGGAGCCTTCAGTAATGGTTCTAGTAATAAGTATGGAAATAGGGTAGGACAGTACTTTTGCTGCAATTTGCCGATATTCAGCTGGTAGGAGATCAGCTTAGGGGGTACACGTTTTACATTTGGCAAGTAGGGTAAAGATGAGGGATTTAGGGACTGGCTTTAAATGAAAGGTATGGGGTGTGCTAGTCAGGGGGTGGGAGAGTTGAGCAAACAGGAAGTAAGGAGTTAGCAAGAGATTGTACAGTTTCAGTAAAGAAGGTATTGAGGGCATCAGCAATCTCACTGGGAGAGTTTAAGGAGAGACCTGTGGGGGTTGGAGTCTTGGTGTGGCCTGGGTGTAAAAGTCTATTTATAGCTGACCAGAAAGTTTGTGGTTTTTGTTGATGTTTGTGCTGGAGGTTAAAGTAGTAGTTTTTTTTATCAAGGAGTATTGATTTTTTTTAATGGCATTTCTTAAATGTTTATAGTTTTGGTGGTTAGTTAGGTTTTTAGTGTTTCTCCATTTAGACCAGATCTTATTTCTTACTAGGATTTTTTGTCCAGTTTCTTTAGTGAGCCATGGAGCAGCTTTACTTCTAGTTCTTATAGATCTAGTAGGGGCATGGTATTCTAGGATTTGTAGGAATTTGGACTTAAAATAGAATACTGCTTCCTCAAGGGGGGGTTGTTTTATGGGAGACCAGTCACAGGCTTGCAGCTCAGCTTGGAAGCTAAGTGAATTAAAATTGTTTTTATTCCGTATAGTTTTAAAGATGGTTTGGTTGGGAATGAAGGTTTTTTCAACTACCCAGTCGTCAGGGGCATACATACACTGTCAAAGCGTCCAAAAAAATTGTACCAAGTCAGGTATAAATCCAAAGAGCGCCACTACAAGTGAATTGTTCCTCCATTAATTCAGAAAACATAACCATGGGATGATCTCTACTCATAAACATTTCCCTTAAATTGCTGCATTCACAAATAAATGCAGTTTCTCTACTACACATTCTAGCAGCTCTTATCAATTGGCCCTTTATGATGGCTCTTTTTTGCTTTAATGGGTGTGAGCTTTTAAAATGTAAAAAGGAATTGCAATATGTTGGTTTCCTATAAATAGTAGAAAAATATTCTAAATTAATTGCATCCTTACATAATTTCACATCCAGATAGTCAATTTCAGTAGTCGAATAATTGAATGTGAACTTCAAAAAAGATGTAGTCTCATTAAGGCTGTTAATCAATGCTGAAGCTTCTTCTACATTCCCCTTAAACAAAATGAACACATCATCTAGGTATCTTGTGTAAAATTTAATTTTACCCAATAAATTGGCATCAGAGAATATATACGTCTTCTCGCAGTATGCCATAAACAGATTGGCGACGCTTGCACCACAAGGTGGCCCCATCGCTATACCTTGTTTCTGTAAGTAGATGTTGCTGTTAAAGGTAAAGTAATTTGATGTCAATATAATATCAAGAAGTTCTGCAACAATTTCTATCTCTTTTTCAGTGGCCTTTAAATCAATAAGCATTAAGGAGATCCATTCTACTGCTTCTAAATGGGGTATGGATGTGTAGAGATCAATTACATCAACAGTAAGGAAATTCAGTGAGTTGTCACATTTAATATTACCCATGTTTTGAAGGAAAGACCATGAGTCCTTACATATACCCGGAATGAGTTTCAAGTATTTCGTCAATATCAGTTCCACAAGTTGTGCACATGGATATGTAATTGATAAGTGGCTGTCAATTAGAGCATGCATTGGTGGATTATCCATATCCTTATGAATCTTCGGAATGCCAAAGATTACGGCATTTTTTGGCATAGAAATATCAATATAGTTGTAAGTATCTAGATCTATTTTTCCACCAATAAACATGTCCTTGAAATAACCCCTAATCCTCATTTGTGTTACATTCATTTCATTTATAGAAGATAATGTGTAGGCTGGACTATTTAATACTGCCTCCATTTTTTCTATATAGGTATGATTGTCAAAAATAACAAGCCCACCTCCTTTATCAGGTAGGGCTAAAATTAGATCTTAAGCCCTTAGGTATGATCTTCTCAACCGAATATTGTCGAAAATATGTCACTTCTAATTGAAGTTTTTTTTAGCTCAAATTGGCTAGTACTTTTAATCCTCCTTTACACGTAGGCTTGGCTCTTTTTGAGAGGGCATGTGAGGTAGATATTAGACATATGTGCCAATTTCAATCATCTATGAAGAAACACTTTGATTATAATGTCACAGAAGAACAAATTAATTGTCTTAAACATCTTTGTTCATCAGCAACATGTGTGGTAAAACCTGATAAAGGAGGTGTGAATGCAGCAATTTAAGGGAAATGTTTATGAGTAGAGATTATCCCATGGTTATGTTTTCTGAATTAATGGAGGAACAATTCACTCGTAGTGGTGCTCTTTGGATTTATACCTGGCTTGGTAAAATTTTTTGGATGCTTTGACAGTGTATGTATGCCCCTGACGACTGGGTAGTTGGAGTTGGAGTCTTTTTCTGGCTTCACCTGTTTGCTGTTTCTTCAGTTTGTTAATGAAGGTTTTTTGCCTGATTATATAAGTAAGGAAGTGATCACTTATATCGTCAGGAAGGGTTTCTGCTTTATAAGAGAGGGGATGGCTATTTACTAGGATCCAGTCTAAGGTAATTTCTTTTCTACCAGGCTTATGGATTCTAGATGGGGTGATGATGATTTGTGAGAAGCCATAGAGATTTATATGGAGTGTAGGTTTGGATGAGGTACTGCTATTCCAGTCAATTTTTAAATTACCAAGTACAATGGTTTCTTATGGGAAGGATGAAGAAAGCCAGCAGAGGACAGTTTCAAGTCTGTTGATGTTATTGCCTGGAGGTAAGTAGGAGCATATTATATAAATGGACTTGCTAGCATTGATCGGAAACTTAGAGATAAGGATTACTGCATTACTATCTAAAGGTAGTTGTATATCTACCATGGAAACCTGTAGGCTAGACATAAACAGAATTTCTACCCCACCACCCTTTTTGGTTGTGTAGTCTAATCTTATTATATTATAGCCTGGTGGGATGACTTCATTGTCCTTTGTCACTGGTTTAAGCCAAGTTTCTTTTAGACATAGGACATCAAAGGAATGGGTGTCTAATAGAGCATGGAGTTGGCTGATTTTATTATTTAAGCTCTGTATGTTAAGATGATCTATGAGTAAAGAGTTAGGAGTTTTAGTAGGATTGAAGGGGTGGTAGGCTGGGGTTGGTGTGGCTTGAGTGGAGTGTTATTGTATGGTCCTGGGTTGGGATGAATATCACCATGATGTAAAGGGTGTTGTTGAAGAGTAAGTAAGAACTTTAGGAGTTTGTAGAGAGTATTTTGAGACTTTCTGGCTTGCTGGAAGGTACTATGGGCTAACCTATGATACTTTGGGGAGAGGTAGGTTGAGGCAGAGGTGATGTTAGCATGGCTAAGGGAGCTTGGTTGATTCCCTATAATATAGGTTTTCATACAAGGTAAGGACAAAGGATATAGATAAAATAGGTGTGACAGCAAGTAAGAGAACAGTAATTGTTAGTTTTGGTTGGTGAGATAAGGGCATTTTAAGAAAGAAAGATAGGGTGACAACAAGAAATAGGGATTTTTAATGAGACAGACATTTGGGTGGGTATTATGAGGAATGATAAGAGTGTAGGTGTGTATGTAGGTGAAGTTTCAGGAGTAATGAGATTGGTAATTGGATAATTAGGGGAAGGGGTGTGGTTTGTGATGTATAAATGCAGGAGCACTGGGGGTGGGTGGGTATTGGGGGTAGGGTATGGGAGCGGAGTGAGCCTGCATACACTAACTTAGTTATGGACTAACCAGGCAGTAGTGTCCCCTATGATAGCACTGTCATTCCTATGCAGGGCAGTGCTAGCCAAAGTGGTGTGTTCCACCAGAGTCTTACTGCACCCATAATTTTTCATGGTCTCTATCACATGTCTACCCATAGCACATGAGGATGCATGGCACCATTCTCTTGAATGCCATGCAACAAACCTGATAGTTGCAGTGCAAACTCTGTATCACCAGACTGTGGCTGGATAGCATTTTTGACTATCTGTTGAATTATCCCTAGTGTTACCAACCTGTATGTTGGGTACTAAATAAGAGCTATGATGTCATTGTTTAACATGTGTTAATGGCCTTTGGCAGGTATGGCCATAAGAAAAAAAGCATGTCCATTTCAATCTACCTCTTCAGACTCAAAGAAGTCTACCCTCTCTCTGTCTCCAAGAATGGTGGACGCTCACCCTCTACAGCCACAATGTCATCTGTATTTCTGGCTATGCCTCTAACCTAAAAGGAGGATGTTTTACTATCCGGGGAAGATAGAAATAATATCATTATTTCCTCAGATTATGACTGCTGACCATGTGCTGTTTAACTGTATTTTTTCGTACTGCAACTTTTGTTCTTTAGACTATAAGTGATTAATCTGTGCTTCATTGTGATGTTTTGTACTGTGTTCTTAATCTTAGCATTGAGTAGCATAGTCTAGATACAGGTCTGCTGCATTCAGAGCTTCAGCTGCATGGTTTTTAACCATTTTTGAGGTATTCCAGCTCACATTTTCCCTTAGTAGCACTTGTTCATTTAGTAGTACTACTCTTAGACCTTCCTCCCTTTACCCTCTTAGCTCTTTCAGTTTCTGACATATATGGATGGACAATTTCCTACATTTTCTCTTGCCAGTCTGGTTGATATGGGCATCCTGAGACAATGTAGCAACTGCCTCATGTACACGGACAACCCTCTACTGCTACCACCTTGGAACACAATCTGTGAGATGCAATTCCACCAAGAACCTAGTGTCATTGCTCTCTCCCCCACAAACTAGTATATGTGGCAATGAGAAGGTTGGCAACATGAACACCATACCTCAAACACCACACATATATATACAACCCACCCCCACATATGCAGAGGCCCTCAACAAAAGCATCCTCAAACAAAAGAGACCTCCGCGGCACAAAACGCATGCAAAGTCCACTGTCCATCACACCACACACCACACATAGTCCACACGCCTGTGTCTCACAGCCAGCAAGGACTAAACATAAACCCAACATATTAGTCATAGGAGGCTCCATTGTGGGACACACAGATGTGCCCCTCACTAGGCTGGATAAAGAGATAGTCAAGGTTATTTGCTTGTTGGTTGCCAGAATCCACCATATCACCAATGCACTCAAGTCTCTCAACAGGTACTGTTATGACTATGTCATAGTCCATGTTGGAGTGAATGACTTGAGACATACCTTCCTGGACTATATAAAGAGAGACATGATCAAGCTCAGTGAGTATGTATCTCAGGCAGGTATATTCCTAGCCTTAAGTAGCATTCTAGAATGATGCCACAATACAAACAGAAAATTATTGACTTTAATAATTGGCTTAGTTTCTGGTGTTATTCCAAGGGGATCCAGTACCTGACAGCCTGGGATGACATGATTGACAAACCACGATGCTTTGCCAGAGATGGGCTGCATCTGCCTCCCTTGGGCTTTAGGCTCCTGGCAAAGGCTCTTGCCTCCAACATAGTGCCTTTTTTAGGCAATGCCATGAGGTCAAAACTACCAACATGAAAATTTCATCAGAACGTAAATTAAAGTTCATGCTGCTAAACGCTAGGAGTCTAAACTTGAAACTGCACTCATTACAAGCATTCTCAACCATGGAAGAAGCTGACTTTTGTGCAAAGCTGCAGACAGCACCCCAACCATACCAGGTTACTCATCCTATCATTCATTCAGACCTCAAACTGTGAGCAGCAAAACAAAAGAAGGTAGAGTTTCAATATGTATAAAGACATCACACGTCCAGGCTGGTCAAACGTTATGAGGCACAGGAAACACTCCAGGTGCAATTAACAATTGACAAGACCCCTATTAAAATAATGTTTAATGTAGGAAAAATGGGCACTTTTCCATGTAACCATTGCAATTGCATTTCAAAAGATCAAGTTTTTACACATCCAGTGTTAGATTATTCTTTCGTTCTGAGATTTCAAGCCTCCTGTGATACTTCTGGCTTGATCTATCTAGCCACCTGCACATCTTGTTCTGTTTTTTATATAGGATTGACTACGAGAAAATTAAAAAACAGAATTTACAATCATTTATATTATATCAAATGTAAAAATGATTTGAATGCCTTAGCTAGACATGTCAAGCTTCACCCTAACCATTTGTTTGTCTTTAGAGTTCTGCAAATTATTGAGCAAAGCACAAGAGGTGGTGACTATATGTCCCACCTGGAACTAAAAGAACTACAATCGATTTTTAAACTCAGGGGACATCATTCCCCTGGTCTAAACACTTATGTGTCACTTAGATCATATCTTAAATCGCGTAGATAATTCATAATGAATAATTTTAGAAGCTGATTAATGATATTCATTATAGTTTCTGTTTCATTTAGTATTGAGAATTTTTTGGTAGCTTCAATATTTTAATATTTCAATGTTTTAATACATACAGTATCTTATATGATGCACTACATTGTTTACATCAGTATATATTCCATATTTTGAATGATGAATTATATTGTTTATATTAATATATATATTCATTCTATATTCTACATTTTTAGATTATTTGACATATAAACCATATGACTACATTTTAGAATAGTTTTGTCATACTTAGCTGTTGAGTTTCATTTAATTCTTAAGATTTACATTAGAATGTTATAGTGTTTAATTAATTTATCTAATTGATGTTTATTTATCCTATTCATACACCTATATATATTAATTTTATGAAAAACATATATTCCTTTGAACATCAAGGGAGTAAATGCATTACATTTGACTATGCGTTTTTATATTTGGAAGGATTTCATGGGACACTGTTACTTGAAGGGATTCAAAAAAACTGTTAATTATGTTTAATTGATTGATTTATCAATTTTTCAATTATTTAAATGTTTTAATGATGTGTGCTTGACTATATAAGAGGAGGCAATGCTTGTTTTAATTCATGGTCTGAGGAAGCGTATCCCTGATACGCGAAAGCGCTTACCGTTAATAAAAGTTTTGTACTTTATACTTGCAGAAACGTTTTTTGTTCGTGGTGAGTCCGTGGTTTTGTTTTCTTGAATTCTGTTTTTACGTTTTAAACTGGGACTCTTCAGTCGGGACAATCCTATCTTTGCCTACTACCCCTATTAAAATCATAGCTAGCTATAGGCATCCAACTCTGACTCAAGATGCCCACTCCACCTATCTGGACCTCTTCGAATCTATCAAGATTCAACCCTTTACCCTGATCCTGGGTGACTTTAACTATCCAACCATAGATTGGAAGAAATACTCATGCCAAAACACAAATGCCATAGATTCCTTGATTTTATCAATGCAAATGCCTTGGGCCAGTTGGCTGACACCCCCATAAGAGGTGAAAATATCTTGGACTTGTTATTAACCAGCATGCGTAACCACTGCAGCATCTCTAGAGTGTCATCATCCCTGGTAAGATCCAACCACAAAGCAGTCACTTTCCAAGTCACCATCTCTCCCAAGCCCCCCCCCCTCCAGCCAGGGTTAAACAAAAAAAAACTTCTCCAAAGCTGATTACAACCTCCTGAGGGAAAGTATAAACAGCTTCACAGCCCCCTCCCCTTCCATAGGAACTGACACATATGTCCAAATCTACACCAAAGTACTCTATGAGCATGTATATAGCTGCATAGAATCAGTAATGGCTGACAGGATGAAATCCTCCTCCTCAGGGAAAAGTAAACCTATCTGGTGGACATCTACAATAAATAAACTATATAATAAAAAGAAAAAAAATTGCTGTCAAAGACCAAGAAGAAGCATGTGCCTAATTGGAAGCAATCTCTCCTTAGCCTGAACAAGCAAATAAGAGCACTACTGAAATTCTCCAAAGCACACTTCAAGTCCAAACTGGCCACATCTACTAAAGACAATCATAAGGCCTTCTTCACATATGTCTGCAGTCTCAAGGGAAGCACCCAGATCTTCTCAGAACTGATGATCAAGGACACCACATACACAAATGCTGTAGATATAGCCAACCTGCAGGTAGACAGGTTCAGTGAAAACTTCACTCCGCTGTCTCCCCATCAGTAAAACAGGGCATCCCCAGTACCTGCCCCCCTCCCCTTATCTCTAGGGAGCAAGTCATCACTGCCCTCTCAAAGGCAAAAAACACATTCTCCATGGAACCCGATAACATCCCCGACTGCATCCTACAGGAACTCAGGCAGGAACTTGCAGCACCACTAGGCACACTATTCAACCAAAGCCTGAGTACCAGCTCCATCCCAGCTGAGTGGAGGACAGCTATTGTCATCCCTTTGCACAAAGGTGGGATGTCCACCGATCCAGGAAATTATAGACCCATCTGCCTAACTAGCCTGATCTGTAAGGCCATGGAGCGGATTATCATGGACCTCATTAACAAGGAAATTGGCAACTTCCAGACACTTGATCCCACACAGTTTGGTTTTGTCAAGGGGGGTCATGCCTGTTAAATTTGGTCGACTTCTTTGAGACAGTCAACAAGGCCATAGACAAGGGGAAGATGGTGCACACCACCTACCTTGACCTGGCCAAAGCCTTCAATACTACTGTCCACTCAGGTATAATAGATAAACTCTATCAACTAGGAATCAATCCATATGTTGCCAGATGGGTAGCAAACTGTCTCACTGATAGAACCCATCTAGTCAAAATAGGGGAAGCCACCTCAAGTAGTAGGCCCGTAACTAGCGGTGTACCCGAGGGATCAGTCTTGAGGCCTCTGTTGTTTGGAATATACTTCTCAGAGGTGTGCATCAAATCTAGTGGGCTATGGCTGACCAAGTTTGCAGATTACTGCAAGCTGTGTATGGTCATCCCTTCCCCTAGTGATGTGGGCATCCTCCAAGAGGGTCTCACCCAAACAAAAGACTGGTGCCAAAAACATGGCCTCAAACTGAATGCCAGAAAAATGCATTATCATCCCTTTTGGGAAGAGTGATGTCCCTACAAATTATTGCATTCAGAATAAGGTACTAAGCACGCAATCAGTCGTGAAGGACTTGGGCATCAAGGTTGATAGCAAACTGACTTTTGACTACTATATTGCCTCCGTTGTATGGAAAACTTTCTACATGGCTCACCTCATTAGTAAGGGTCTTTCATCCAAGGCCAAGGTTCATAGGTTCATAGGTTGGTACTGGGCTATCTGCCCGAAGGCATATATTAGCCCAGCCATGTTGTGCGGTATTCACCACCCCCTTAGTATTTCCCTAGACCCTTGTGCTAGCAGCTAGTACCCTTGGCCCCTATCTAGTAGTGCTGTTGGTGTGATCCCCGGTGTGGATCGTAAAATCCCTGTATTCTTCCCTTATAAGACCCATTATTGAGTACAATGCCCTTTTCAGCATGTACCTCAGAAATGACGATGATTTTCATACCCAAGGTTGTACTATGAAAGAAATGTGTTTGGCTAGGGGATATCCCATTGACTTGATTGATGAAGTTTTTCAGGATATTTCAAATAAGAGGTGTGAAGGTAAATTTAAACCCATCCTTAGTAGAGATAACAATGCACAGAATAATTTTTCTGATGACCCTACATTTTTTAGGGCCAATGAAAATTATGCTTGTTATTTTTTTACTGCATTCTCCCTCAATTGTCATGACATTTACAGTATTTTAAGAAGAACTGGTGTGCTTTTCATGGACAAGAGGGTATTTTAAGTAAAGTACAGATGGAGCCACGTGTGATTTTTAGAAGAGGGCCATCTATTAAAAATCTCTTGGAAAGGGAAACTAGTGCTATTCTGTCTACTAGTGGCCTAGGTACAATGAGGTGTGGATTTTGTGTCCAGTGTAACTTTATTTTATGTACAGATAAAGTTAAAATTAATTATACTACTATTAGATCAAAGGGCAAATATTCTTGTTACACCCTAGGGGTGGTTTACGTGTCTTTGTGAACAAATTGTAGTTGTAAATGCTTTTATATTGGCAAAAACAAAAGACGGCTTAAGGAAAGAATTTATGAGCATTTGAGGGACATTAAAATTGACACCAACACAAGTGCCCTATTCAAACACATTGACAAATTTCCTGGACACAAATTCAAGTTTTTTATACTTGAAAAAGTGGTACAGGATCCTAGGTGGGGTCCTTGGGAGGACTACCTCGAGTTCAAGGAATTGTGGTGGCAAGTGAAACTAGATGCACTTACTTTCTCTGGTTTAAATGATAGTTTGAATTTTAGTAGTTTGCTAAGGTTGCTCTCATACAAGACATGATGTGATGAGATTTTTGTTTTGATTTACTTATTCTGTTTTGACATTCCTGATTATTGCACTGTTTTTATAGTTGTTGTTTCAGGGTGTTAGTTTTTTATCAACTGCCCTGTGTTTGTTTGTTGTTAATGAATGAATTTTTGAAGGAATATCTACTATATTCATGTGTTTTATTAATAAGTTGGATGTATTTTTATTTATATACATGTTATTATGCACTTGCACTTTAATTCAAACTTTTAAATTGTATCATGTGACTGTTAGTATAAATATGGCTGTTAGCACTTTTTACTTTGTTCTGATGAAGTCAGCTGATTAGGCTGACAAAAGCGCTTAACTTATTTTTGTGGTTCTCTAATAATAGAACTTTGTCATGCTGAGAAGGTGTCCAAGGATTTTGGTTTTATTGTTTTGTGCTTTTACCAGGTTTCTGGTTTTATTGTTATGTTATATTTAAATTATACCCGTCCCTCATCAGACCAATAATCAAGTACAATGCTCTGTTTTGCATGTACCTCACCAGACACCTGCAAAAATTGGAGTGACCGCAGAGCATACAAAAACAAGTCTTAAGAGGAAAGACTGAAAGTCCTGTCACTGTATTCTGTCTCCTACAGGTTGTTAAGGGGTGACCTGTGCCTGGCTTACAGGGCAGTCTCTGACCCAGTCCTGATGGAAATGCTACACTTTCATAAATAAAACTGGAGGAGAGTTACTCACTCCAGAGATCATAACCTAACCTCTGACATGAACAGGTCATGCTGGAGAGATAGATACGTCTCCCAGAGATTGCCACGTCTGTGGAATAAGCTTCCAGTTTATGTGAAACAGAGCCCCTTCCTCACTCGCTTCAAACACAACCTAGATCAATGGATGAGTGATCGCAAATTCACTCCTGAGGTGGAGCCCATGTCCCTCTTTGACTGAGGAAGTCATTATTAGACCCTTACCTCTGCAAACCTCACTCACCTAACCACTGACAATTGGGGCAACATGAGGTAAATATGACTAGGCTTGTAAGGGCTCAAGGCCATTAGCCTAGTAACCTTCTATGACTCTATGAATTTAGTAAGGCATTTGACGGAGTTAATCTTAGGGCAGTTAATTTGCACATCTAACAGCATTAATACCATATCTTAGCACTGTCTACCTCTGATCCCTAACCCTAGATGATATATTAGGAGACCTATGTTAAATCCAGTCCTCAGACTATAATAACATACTCTAATACAAGTCTGGACAACATGGATGTGCAATTTCCAAATGTTTCCATAGTCATCTTGGCAGATATGGGTATCCTTAGACAATGCAGCAATTGCCTCATATTTAAAGACAACCTTTTAATCTTTAAAAAAAACTAACATAGTATGTGAGAGATATAAATACACAATTTCCTTGGGAGGCAAACATCTCGCCTGCAAACAAGGTTGTCAAGAACACACAAACTACATTCACCACATATAGTGTCCACCACACACACATAGACCATCTTATGCTGAGGTACTAAAAAGCAATTGTCCCAAACCTCAAGGCTCTCCTAAGTCAACAAATAGTAATGCCTATCTTCAGTAATTTCTACAGCACATACCAGAATCAGCACCAAACACTACATATATGTCTCCACCCAATAGGCCACCAAGAATGATGGTCATAATGCAAACAGACACATTATCCATTACTCTTGTCATAGGAAACTCCATTCTACAACACACAGATGTCAGACTCACCAGAATGAACAATAAGAAGATAGTGGTTAGTTAGTTATCTTGAGCCAGTATCCACCAGATTACACATGCACTCAAGCCAATGCACCATGGGTACCAGTATGATTCTAATATTGACTGTGTGGGTGTAAATGATCTGAGACATACCTCAGTGGACTATATGAAGTCAGAAGTTATGGATCTCTGTCTGAATATGTATGACAGACAGGTACCTGTCTTGCATTGATCAGCATTCTACCCTCACCAAGGATGATGCCACAGTATGAACAAAAAATAACTAACTTTAGCTTAGTTTTGGGTGTCATTCCAGGGGCATTCATTACTTGTCAGCATGTGAGGACTTAGACCATGTTGCTTTGCCAAGGATGATCTACACATGTCCCCCTGGGTTAAAACTTTATCCCCCTTCCTTAAAGCCAAATTGAAAAAAAAAAAAACAAATTAGCAAATAATTTTTGCTTTAGGCTTGGAACAAATGGAGAGCCACCAAAACTCCCCTAGATCGTATTAAATTTCAATCACTCAGAAACTCCACGAAATCAGACATCACTAGAGATAAAAAACAGTATTTCTGTCACCTCCAGGATAAACATCAAACTAACCCAAAAAAGTTCTGGGCTGGATTCAACAACCTCCTCCATCCTGGTAAATCCTCTACCCCTATACCCGAGAAACTTACTAGTAAAAAACCTGAAGAGATAGCCAATTCCTTTAACATTTTTTTTACGGAGACCACCCAGTCCCTTGCCAATCATCTACCCACCTCTTCCACATCATTAACTCTTCCTCCCGACTCACCTCCTCTCTCCTTTAAACTACAAACAGTATCCACCTCCTATATTCGTACCCTACTAAAAAAACTGAAACCGTCCACCCTTGCGGCCGATCATCTCCCAGCGGAATACCTCCAATTAGCCTCTGATGTCATTGCCTATCCCATAACCGAGGCCACTGTCCCCCCCATTTGGAAAATCTCATACATCATTCCACTTCACAAAGGAGGCTCCTCCACTGAAACATCTAACTACAGGCCCATCGCAATACTTTCTCCAATAGCAAAAATTTTAGAATGGTGTATTCACAAACAACTCCTCCACCACCTCACCCTCAATAATCTGCTATCATTTACCCAGCATGGCTTTCGCCCCCATCACAGTACTACTACCGCACTCCTCTCCTTTGTCGACTCAATAAACAACAACCGTAACAATAAACTTATATCCTCTGCGCTCTTTCTTGATCTATCAAAAGCTTTCGACATGGTAAACCACCAGCTATTACTCCACACCCTGCAAACCTTTCATCTGGACAACTTGACACTCAACTGGTTCAAGGATTACCTTTCTGGCCGGCACCAAGCAGTCCAATGGCAAAATAGTCTATCTCAACTACTCCCTAACAACATTGGCGTCCCACAGGGCTCCATACTTGGCCCCCTTCTTTTCTCTGTTTTTATAAATGATCTTCACACAATCATCCCTAGAACTACCTGTATACAATACGCGGACGACTCCACCCTGATCTGTTCTGATCTCTCTCTCCAGAAACTCCAAACAGCCACCCAACTATGTTTTGCCAAAGTTGAAAAATGGTTCTCTGACCTGAAACTCATACTTAACCCAACTAAAACTAAGTTACTTCTATTTTTCCCCTCGTCTACCACTCATTTACCCCCTGAGCCACAACCTGCAAATCCTAGGTCCTTTTTTGTCGAATCCTTTAATGGCACCATCATAGAGCCCGTCTCCCACACCAAGCTATTAGGTGTTACTATTGACCATAAGCTCAAATTTGATATGCACATTGCCCAAACCATTAAGTCAGTTAACAAGAAACTAGGTTCAATGTACAGAATCAGGAACTTTCTCACTCCTCATGCTAGATTAACCATTGCCCGCACTCATCTCCTTTCCACCCTACTGTATGCCTCCCCGATATTTTCCTTCCTCAATAAACGTGAGCTCAATAAATTTTCTACCACCTACCACCATATAGCCAGATTCATTACAGGAACACCCTATCGTACCCACCATTGCCTCAACCTCAGGAAACTAGGCTGGCTAGAACTGCCCAATCTTCTTAAATTCAATCAACTCACCGAAGCATTTAAAATTATTAATCAACCTGACAAAACCCCCTCACTGAGTAAAATCCTGACTCCATACACCAACTTAAGTTCCCTTCGGTCTTCAAATAGTAACCAAGTATCAACCATCAAATCTAATAACTTGGGCGGCGATGCTCTTTATGCTAACTCTATTGGAAAGCAATGGAACTCCCTTCCTAACTACCTTAGACTCATGCCATCACTTAACCAATTCAAAAACAATCTCAGAGAATACTTAAAGTCCCACTGGTTGTGCCCATGTCTAAACCCAGACTAATTCCTATAGGTTTCATAGTTCCCTTCACTCTTCTCACTCACTAGCTTTTCTCTAGCATTTTACTTCCCCCACTTGTACCCATGTCATGATACCAACATAGCTGTCCTGTCACCTCCTTAGCTTAAGCATTTTTTCTTCTACCATGTATATATTGATGTCATACTGATTTGTTATCTTTATAATGTTGTACCTCTATCTAATTGTAGTGTGTTATTTTTCTCATTATTGGAGCTTTTCTCCTCGGGCCTCTACTGAAAAAGGATATGTATCCAGCTAGACTAGCCCGGTCAACAAATGTAAAATAAAATAAATAAAATAAATAAATAAAAACCAAAGGAACCTAAATGTGTTCCTGCTCAGTGCTTGGAGACATAACAAGAAACTCCACATCCAACAAGCTTTCCTCACTCTGAAGAATATAGACATCTGTGCCGTTACTGGGACATGGTCTAAATCCACAGAAAGCACTCAGGCAGTGCAAGCCTTTAGTGTCTTCCACACATTTAGACCATCAGCTGTACAGACAGGGACTAAAGGTGGAGGTGTCTCTATCTACATTAGCAAAAAATCTTTATCTACATTAGCAACAAATATACCTCTAGGTTAATTAAACAGGATGATGTCATGGAGTTCATCCATGTTTAAATCACTATATATCACTTCCCATATCCTAGCAAGCTATAGGTCAACATCTACAACCCAAGAATCCCATAACTCAACACCCAGCCAAATACCCTATTTATGGGAGATTTCAACTACCTCTGTATAAGCTGAGGAAAACCACACTGCCTCCAACTTGCAGGCACTACTTTTACTGGACTTTTCCTGAACATTATTATCATAAATACCCTTGACCAGATAGTGCACACTCCAAGCAGAGGTTCAAACATAGCGCAACAAGTACCAACCAGTATGGGAGAGTGAGCTGTCCCCTTGCCCCTGCCATGCCACTTCCTTACTGGTAAGGTTGGCTCATAAAGCTGTCTCCTTCTAAATGAAAGCAGAGAAAAAAACAGAAAAAAATGTAAACAATTAGGAACTATTCTGAAGGAAGTTTGTTAAAATTCAATGCCCCTGCAAACCCTGAGTTCACTGCAACACACCAACAAATGTGGAATTATTCACAACAACTCTGTTCAACCATAGAGGCTGCAGTACCTACCAGAAGTAAGCCCAAAACAACCCCCCCCCCCAAAACAACCCACATTGGTGGAATCTTAACCTTAACAGGGTATATACCAAAAAGGAAAAAAAGTCATGGTCAAAATAAGAAAGAACAACTCTTAGAGAAAAGAGCTCACTAATTAAACTAAACAAGAAACTAAGAGGGCCAAATAAATGCAGCAAGGCCACATAGAAGGACAAGATAGCTTCTCAGGATAAAGACAAAAAAAAACCTTCTACAGCCATGCCTGAAATGTTAAAGGTAACACACAGCAGTGTGCTGAACTGGTGGTAGATGGTACCACCTTCATTGTGTAGAGTGACATAGCAAATCTGCTGGCTGACAAATTCATCTCTAACCCCCCACCACCACCACCACCACCACTCTCGTTGTGCCTCTGTTTGTGAAATCCCTACTTGTGTAACCCACCCAGCTGGTTATGGTGGCACTTGCGAAGGCCAAAAACATAGCCTCAGTGGGCCCAGGCAATATCTAATGTTCCTCCTAAATAATTTGAAACATAATCTTGCAGGATCACTTTAGCCACTTTTCAACTACAGCCCGTAGTTGAGGTACATGCCACATGAATGAAGGACTGCAACTATTATCCCTTTTCCCAAGGGTGAAGCATCAACTGATCCTGGAATCTACAGACCCATTAGTCTGACTAGTCTAATATGCAAAGCCATGAACAAATTATCACGGAAATCATCAACAGAGACTTTGACAACCTACAGACAATATATCCATCCCACTTTGAGTTTGTCAAAAGAAGATAGGCATCTTTGAGAGTGTTACCAGGGCAATGGATAAAGAGAAAATGGTCCACACTACCGACCTAGACCTGGCTAAAGCATTTGATACAATACCTCACTCAGGTATTGTTGACACCCCACCAGAACTAGGCATAAATCCCTAAATAAATTACTGTATTTCCAACTGGTTCACAGATAGGACCCAAGAAGTCAGCATTGGTGAAACCACCTCCACCAAGAGTTCTCTCACCAATGGGATACCTCAGTGTTCCGTGCTGGGCCTGATCCTGTTTGGCATCTACTTCCTGGAGGTCAACGCTACTGTCAAGAGCCTCTGGCTCTCCAAATGTGCAGATGACTGCAAATTGGGAGCTATCATAGATCTTCCCATGGCACTAAATTCCTGCAAGAGGGTCTAATACAGACAAATGACTGGTGGCAAAGCCATGGCTTAAAACTCAATGGCAAGAAGTACATCACAGTGCCTTTTTGGGAGAAAGTCCACCCAGATTAATTACTCCAAATGTAAGACACGTCTAAGAGCTGACCCAGTAATTAGAGATATGCAAACGTGTAAACAATGATCTGGTCTTTGACCATCATGTACCCAAGATAGTGAGGAAATTATTCTATGCAACCAAACTTATCAGTAAGGGTATGGCATCCAAGTCCAAAAAAGTTAAAGTACCACTTTACTCAGCCCTAATATGACCCATCATTGAGTACAATGCCCCCTTCGGCATGAAACTGACAAGGAATATGCAAAAGTTGGAACTCCCACAGAAGTTCCTCACCAAGGGAATCCAGGGTATAAAAACATTGTCCTATGCAGATTGCCTTCATGCCCTATCTCTATTCTCATTCTCCTTCAAGTTACTGAGAAATGATCCATGCTTGGCATATAAAGACTCCTCAGATTTAAACTTTGCTTGTGATATAAATACAACATACTGGTGAGACAGAAATTTATCTCAAAGGATCCCTGCACTCTGGAATAGTGTCCCCTTCCATATCAACCACAGTCCATCTATAACCATATTCAAATATAACCTTAACCATTGTATGCAAAAACAAAAATTCATCCTAGGACTGTCTCCATGTCTCTGATAGACAGAGGCCAACAGTAAATAATCTGCAACCAACATACCCCCCCCACTAAACCTTTAGCAACTTCCTAACTAACATACCACTTCAAATACACACCCATGTTACACTGAGTAATACAGTTATACCTATAAAGGTCCTGTTGGACATTAAAGTAGTTGTGATGCCCATGCCCTGGCCCAGCAATCAAGGAGCCTCAGTCCTCACTGCTAACACTCATATATGAGGAAAGAATAACAAATACATGCAGTAAAGTGCAATTTCCCTTAAGATCACACAGAGATTGCAGTCAGTCCAGGGCTGATCAATCCCTTGCTCCCCAGGTCCCCAATAAGATTCCCCACTGGAAGAGCTATAGGGTCCAGATCTCAGCCTAGTTGGGCAAGCTAAAATCTCCAGCACCCTCTCTGTCCAACCAATGCTTCATAGCCCTGCGCAAGTAGCTCACACACACACATACACACACACACACACACACACACACACACACACACACACACACACACACACACACGCACGCACACACACACACACAAACACACACACACACACACACACACACACATACACACACACACACTTTGAGATCAGAGTTTACACAACCACACTGACACTTTTTGGGAAGGCTGGCACAGGTTCTCCAGCTGTGCCCCCTTTTCCAGACTATACGGTAATACCCTACCACCACCCAGCTAACAATATCTGCTACCCAAAGGCCCATAAAAGGTTGTCCAATTATTACTGTGCAATATTATTATCCAATTGGTAAGTGTGACTAATCAGTCAAGGCTTATTAGAGTGGGTTTGTACAATAAACTCTATAAATATGCAATGTTCTCTAGAGCTTAACTTATGTCTACACAAACCAGCCACAGTTAAAAGGATTTAAAACATTTAATAGTAAATAATTAAAACCGCAAGACAATACTTTCTACTACACAGTCAGTGCTAGTCAAAAGAATTCAGAGATCACAGAGAAATTCTTAAAATAAATCAGTAGTACAGTTCTGACATCACAGAAAACACTTAGTCTAATCTTTATAGTTCTAGCTATTTCTAAAAGAAAACACAATTCTAAAATAACTTACTTACATAGAGCATAAGGCAGTGCTGAGAGTTGGATAGTCAGACAAAAATGCTTAATAATCTCTGGTTCTCACTGTTTAAATTGAAACTGCAGTTCTGCTAAAACATTACATCATCTTTTACACTTTCCTAGTGTTCCCAGGCTGACAGAAACATTACATCATCTTTTTACACTTTCCTGGTGTTCCCAGGCTGACAGAAACTGCATTTACATTCTTTTACACTTAGAGCAATAAAGGACAATCCACGTGTAAATTCTGGTAATTATTCCTTAAGTTAAAACAATAGGCAGGATGCTTACTCCAGAATCATCGACTCCAAATTCTAACTTCAAAGTAACAGACATAAAGTAATTTTAATTTCAAACGACCAACAATAAATGCTTGACTTAGCTTCCTTTACAGCAGATGGCAATGTAGCCACATTGTTTTAAGTTCAACATTTCACAGTATTTACAAATGATAGAATTATCTGCACAATGCTATCTGGCTAGGCTGGCAGCCTTCACCCTTCTCTACCAGTCTTCACACCCCCCCAGAGAACTCAAGCTAGTTTTTCAAGTGACCCTTGAGAAACATCACTTGAGAGGGTTAGGTCTATCTGAGTATACCTAACCCATTCCCTGTCTTGAGAGCCCATCTGCATTGACATTGCTACTCCCATTGTGGTGCTGCACTGACATATCATATGCTTGCAACCCCAGGCTCCATCTTATCAACCTGGCATTTTGTTGTCTGGCTCTGTTTAACCATGTTAGAGGGCTGTGATCTGTCATAACAGTGAATTTCATTTCATACAGATAAGGTTGAAGTTTTTGCAGTGCCCACACTATGGCTAGACATTCCTTTTCTACAGCTGCATAGCATTCCTCCCTGGATTGGAGCCTACGACTGAAATAAACCACTGGGTGCTCTTCTCCCTCTAAAGAAATCTGGCTAAGTACAGCCCCCACCTTATGGTTTGAAGCATCCACCTGCAGAACAAATTCCTTGCTGTAATCTGGACTGTCTAACACAGGGGGTCCTCCCAAAGCTTCTTTAAGCTTCTGGAATGCCTGCTCACATGCTGGGGTCCACGCTACCTCATCTGGCCTGTTCTTCCTTGGCAGGACTGTGGGGGAAGCAGCTATGGTACTATAACTAGGGACACACTTTTTGTAGTACCCTGCTGTCCCTAAAAATGCCCTCACATGCTTTTTAGTAACAGGTGCAGGCCATGCATGAATGGCTTCCACTTTGGCAGGTTCTGGCTTTATCTTTCCATTCCCCACTCTGTGTCCTAGGTAGGAGACCTCCACCATACCCACCTGACAATTGCTTGGCTTAATTGTCATCCCTGCCCTCTGTAGTCTGCCCAGCACCTCTCTGACATGCTGAAGGTGCTCTGGCCAGGAATGGCTGTAGATGGCAATATCATCTAGGTAAGCAAGGGCAAACCCTCCTGCTCCTGCTAGGATATTATCTACCAGCCTCTGGAAAGTTGCTGGGGCATTCTTCATCCCAAAGGGCATCTTTGTGAACACATACACACCAAAAGGACTCACAAAGGCTGACTTCTCTCAGGCACTGGGAGTCAAGGGCACGTGCCAGTAACCTTTGGTAAGATCAATGGTTGTAAGATACTTAGCCCCACCCAGATGCTCTACAGCCTCATCTATCCTAGGCATGGGGTAAGCATCCGACTCTGTGTGACTATTTAATTTCCTGTAGTCCACACAAAACCTGGTGCTGCCATCCTTTTTTGGCATCAGCACCACTGGGGAGGCCCAGGGATTGTTGGACTCTTGAATCACCCCTAGATTTAACATCTCCTGTACCTCCTCCCTCAGTGTCTGTCTGACTCTCTCAGGCACCCTATAAGGAGCCTGCCTAATAGGGCTGTGGGGTCCTGTATCCACCTGGTGCTGCACCAGGTGGGTGCAGCCTGGTTTCCCAGTGAACACATCCCCAAATTCCTGCAAAACTGCTCAGTTTCTTGAACCTGGGTAGGAGATAGCTGCTGGGACATTGCTACCCCTTCCACTGAGTTGCTAGCCGAGCCTCACTGAGGAGATCAGTCCTCAGATCTCCCTCAGACTCCTCCTGCAATCCACTGCAAATGCTCAGCACAAGGGTCTCCCTATCATGGTAAGGTTTCATCATGTTAACATGGTACAATTTGTGGCCCTGCTGTCCACCAGGTAGCTAATGTCACTTACCTTTCTTACCACCTTGTAGGGTCACTCCCAAGCTTCTTACAGCTTGTTGTGTCTGACAGAAATGAGAACCATTACCTACTGCCCCACAGCATACTCTCTTGCTCGAACATTCCTGTCATCCCACACCTTTTTCTGTTGTTGAACTTCTGCCAGGTTATCCTGGGCCAAGCCCATGAGTTCCCTGAGCCTTGCCCTGAGGTTTAGAATGTATGCCAGAACAGACACTTATGAGACTCTCACTCATCTTTCCACTCATCTCAAATTAAGTTTAGAGGTCCCCTCACCCTATGCTCATACAGCAACTCAAAGGGTGAAAAATCTGTGGATTCCTGGTGAACCTCTCTGTAAGCAAACAATAGATGGGGCAAATATTTGTCCCACTCCCTCTTAAACTGATCTGCAAATGCACGTAGCATGGACTTGATTGTAGAGTTTAACCACTCAACAAGACCATTAGTCTGGGGATGGTAGGGAGTGGTGTTCATGTGCTTCACCCCACAGGACTTCAACAGACAAGCCAGCAGGTCCAACATGAAATTGGCACCTCATGTCAGTCAGTATTTCTTGTGGGAAACCTACCCTGATGAAAATCTCTAACAAAGCATTTGCCACCTTCTCTGCCTCAATGGAGGACAAAGCCACTGACTCAGGTTATCGTGTAGCATAACCCACTACCACTAGGATATACTTTTTCCCTGTGGAATTTGGGGTACTCAGGGGACCCACAATATCCATAGCTACCCTCAGAAATGGCTCCTCAATCATAGGCAAAGGCATCAAAGGACCTCTCACCTTGTCTCCTGCCTTGCCTACCTTTTGACATTGCTCACAGGTCCTGCCGTACCCTGTTACATCTCTGAAAATTCCAGGCCAATAGAAGTTCTGCATAATATGTCTCTTTGTATGTTTTATGCACATATGACCTGCAAAGGGAATATCATGGGCTTTGGCTAGAAGCATCAGATGGTAGGCTCTAGGCACTACCAACTGCTATACTCTCTCACCTTCTAGCCCTCCCTCAGGGGTCCACTCTCTGCATAGTATCCCTTTGTCCCAGTATACAGACTCCCCCTTTCTTTGAGAATAAGGTGCCACCCTAGCAGTCAACAGTGCTCCCTCCCAACAGTGCAGCTGCTTAACTCAGCTTTAGGAGAAACATGGGCCACTAATAAAAAGGAGGTCTAGCTCTTGGTGGTGGTCTGCAAGGGAAAGGCATTCCTCCCTTAATGTAAGTACAAGATCCACACTATTTAAAGACTATGACACTAGCTTTGTTTTATACACACACACACACACACACACACACACACACACACACACACACACACACACACACACACACACACACACACACACACACAGGCGCACGCACGCACACATATAAAACAAATTGCTAGGAGTGTTGTTTTGTTGAAATGCTAGTTCACTGCAGGCTGCCAGCTGTTTTCTTGCAGAATCACTATAAAATAGGGTGATTTTGCACTTTCCCCACTGATTCGTGGAGCAGCAAGTCATACTGGGGATGCAGGGTGGTGCTTGCCTCCCCTGCAAAAAACAATGTTTTTTTTTTTTTTTCTTTTAGCTTTGCATGCTCCAAGTTTCATTCTCAGTGCAAGCATGCCAGCATGTTGGCATATTCAGCTTTGACCATTTGTGGTCAATGCAGTGTATGCCAATATAGGATACCCTTCGTATATTTCTGCTCGATTGTATAATTTACTCACTCCAGTTTTGTTATGTATTTCCAAACTACAGTTTGGATGTAATGTAACTTACAAACAATGATTTCATCATTTCTGACTTCCTACACTTAATAAAAAATTGTTTACACCCTATAGTTTCATAACTGTCATTAACCAATTGGTTGATATGGTCAGGTAAATTCAACACTGGGTCTGCCCATATACCCAGTTTTTTAAAGGAATCCACAGTTTCAATCATTGTGTTGTATTAAATATTCACCCTTCAATCTAAGTCTATCAAAATCTCAAATGCTTAAATGTTGTCATATTTCTTATTAGCATGTTATTTTCTTATACTCATTTATCTCAAATCAGAAATAATACTTATGTACTCACATGTTAGAAGACATTAACATGAACACCAGCACTTCGCTCCAAAAGCATACCATAAAAATTCAAGCATCACCAATATTAGAACTGGGTCTATATTAAATCAGCAAATGCTTAAAAAAGTGAATGCTGATTTATCGACCCCATGTAAGTGAAAGCTTACAATCCCGAACACTTAGAACAGTGTTTTTTTTTCCCACAAAAAAAAAAACTTTAAAACATTCACCCCCCACACCCTCCTACTTAAATATATCAACTCTGAGATCACACTACAGTGACAAAAATGGCAATGTAACAGAGGTGGCCAAGCAATTTCTTTCACAGGGAAAGAAATCTCTTATATGCCATTTTGCTACTCTGCTGATTCGTGCTTTCAAGTTTGATCAAGATGCAACTGAAGGAATGAGTCTTCGATTACATAATAGGAACCCTTATAATTTAACTATTTTTCTGCTGTCAAACAAATGAGAAGTACATAGATAAAAAAGTAATTTCATCACATGCCTTGGGCTTGTAACAATTTATCTTCATCATATTGATTACTGCTGCAGTAGCCTTAGCTATATGGGTTATATCTTGTCAAGGATATAATGGCTGGCCTTCTTCCAAAGCTTCAGGGCACTCTCCACATGCCCAAGCTGTCAAGCAGCTTGAGCTGAACTGACGAAAAGACAAGCTTGGGTGAGAAGCCCTTCAATGCTTTATTGCCACCAAAGTATCCACTCCTCTGAAGCTTTTGAGGTTTGATGGTTGGTTTATGCTTTCCTTTGTTATTCAAATAAGTTATCTTTGGGAAAAAATATTTTCTTAAACTTATTGAGGTTTTATTACTTTCCTCTTCAGGAAAGTTATTTTAAAGCTAGGAGTGTTGTGTTTTAATGGCCTGTCATGAAACTGTAACATACTTTTAAATGGACCACTTGCTTTTTCTGTCAGTTTAAAAGTAGTGCTAACTAACTGAAAACATGCTTTCTTTGCATAAATTGTGTTTATTTTTCCTTGGTGGGTCTGGCAAAGTTTTTAAAATTGCTTTTTGCTATGTTTTTTTCTGTAAAAAAATAACTTTTGTAGGCTAGTGGTTCTACTAGAGTTTGCTGATTGTCTACATTGGGAAAGATGCATCATTTATTTACTTGACCATGGGACAAAATACTAGTTCTGTGGTCAGTCCTTTTCCCAGCCACAAAAATAAAAAGTTAACCTAACAGCCTTTGTCACCACAGCAGGCAAGCAATTTGCCTTACCCGTGGGTGGTTAACTTTGCTGTGGCCATTTGTTGCTTTTCAAACCACTCATCTTTTACCTCAGAATTGTCTGGTGTAGCATCTACAGCCAATATGGACCAGGGGTTAGTCACATCTTCTGTTGTGTTGGAGTCCCCTCAGTGGGCAAGGGAGAACCCCCTCTTGTTGATCCTGGGAAAAGGAACAAGGAAGGTGTCCCTGTTGTGCCAGAATGCTGTGCCTGTTGCTCGTCTTGTTTCCCATTAAAGACAAGCAGGCAGGGTAGTTCATTTACATGCTTCATTATAAAGAAACACATCAGGATAGATAGCAGCAGTACTAAATATAAATAAATTGATTAACTGACAGACTACACAGGCAGGCATGCTTACATCTCAACAGCTAATTACAAAATGGCAGTCAGGTTTTCACGTGTTCAGTATTTATACACTTGTGCAAGCTCCTAGAAAGCTTCTTAAAGATGTACACACATATTGATCTACATCCTCCCTCTTTATTGAATTGTCAACTATACAATGACACTTGAAAAGAAATATGCAATGGTATAGACAATAAAAAATAAACGCAACTTTCTTGTCCTTAGGCCCAAGTTGCCATGTATTTGGACCATGGTTTGGAAATACAAACTGATCTAGTAATATAGCAATCAGAATTGAGTTTAGCAACAGGGACAGTCACTGGTGAACAAACAGTTTCAGGAGTTTTGTGATTCTTCTCAGAAACAGGGATATTTACTGGAACATCCTCTGGAAATGGAACACTGGATAACTCACTCTGAGATACAGAGTCTCTCTCCAAGGTATGATACTGCAATACAGGCTCAGACATCAGGATCAAATGTTTCTGATTCTGCCAAAATTCTGCTCTTTGCAATTCCACAATGTACGATCTTGGCTCTGGACATGCATTTTTCAGGACACCAATCCGATCAAAACCTTTGGACATCTGCATCCTCACTATCTCCCCTTCTAGTAATGGATTGAGTGGTTTGCTGGTCTTATTATAATAGGACTTCTGGGATAAGCACTTCTTTAACAGATTGGCATTTCACTGATCTGTTGTTCTTGACACATGGAACCTATAATGAACTACTAACTGGTCTGTCTCGACAGAAGTCTCTGTGCAGGTGAACCATGATGTTTATCATGAGGAACAGTTCTGAGAATCAAGAGATTCAAGAAAACATCAACATTGTCTCATTTTGACTTCTCTAGTAATTGTTTTCCACTTTGAACTGCACGTTCTGCCAAACCATTTGACTGTGGATACTTGAGGCTACTTGTGACATGAGTAAAGTCCCACTCCTCAGCAAATCTTTTGAACTGCTGGCTTGTAAACTTTGTACCATTGTTAGAAATAACTTTGTGTGGACTACCATGGACTGCAAAATGGCACTTCATCTTAGTAATGACAGTACTGGACACTAAGTTAGGAAGTGGGTCAATCTCAAACCAGTTGGAATAAGAGTCTACTAACACCAAGAAATGTTGACCATTCCACTCGAAAATGTCTGTAGCTACTGTCAACCAAGGTACTTCAGAAATCTGGTTTAGCTGAAGTGGTTCTTTCTGTTGATGTGGCTTAGTACTATTACACACAGAACAAGATGAAAGTACTCTCTCAATGTTCTGTGACACAAAAAGCCAAAATGCTAGTCTTCTATTGATAGAATCAGTTCCTGGGTGGCCACAATCCAAGACAGCAATATGATGTTGTTGCAAGGACTTTGGAGCAATCACTTCTGGACCTTTCATGATGATACTATTATCAAACAAAATTTCATCTCGGTAAGGAAAATAAGGTTGCACTTCTACTGGTAAGCAAGATTGCTTTGAAGGCCATCCTTGACTGATAAAGCAGTTGAGTTTCTGAAGACCTGGATCTGTGGCTGTATGACTTTTAAGCTCATCAAGGTGTGTGGAAGAAAAAAATTCTCACTTCCATGATTTCAAAATCTAGTTTCTCATTTTCATGCCATTCAGTGGTATTTGTGGTTGATCTGGAAAAAGTATCAGCAAGATAAAGACGTTTGCCTTTTGTGTAGACAAGATTGAAATTGTACTTTGGCAATTTGAGCATCATGCATTGCAATATAACTACATCTATATATATATATATATATATATATATATATATATATATATATATATATATATATATATATATATAGGCTTTCTCAAAACAGTGACTACAGGTTGTTGATCTTTTTCAATCTGCATAGGTCTACCATAAATATAATCATGGGATTTTGAACATACAAACACAATTGCCAAGAGTTCTTTCTTTATCTGTGCATACTACATTTCCATTTGAGTTAAAGTTCTGGATGCAGAGATTACAGGTCTACCATCTTGAAGAATGACTGCAACAAGACCAACTTTGAAACATCACAAGAAAGAGTAACTGGTTTGTGAACATCATAGTCCCTGAGAGTTCGTGGACTGGCAATTTTCTGTTTCAGGACATCAAATGTTCTCTGGAGTTGATCTAACCATAACCAAGATACATCTATATGTGCCAGCTCTTTAAGCGGTACTGAAAGTTGGCTCATGTATGGAATGAACTTGCCTAAGTAGTCAACCATGCTTGAACATTGTCTATAGCTCGCAACTCAAGAATAGCTGTTTGTTTTGAAGGATCTGGTCGTAAGGCTGGACTGGTAAATAAGTGACCAACATAAGTAACTTCTCATAGCCTGAATCAGCACTTCTGAGGATTCAGCTTAAGATTCACTTAAAGTGCTCTTTCCAGAACTTTCTTAAGGTTTCTGTCATGCTCAGCTTCACCATTACCTCCTACTAGAATATCATCTACTGTAATAGCACATGGATACCCAGAAAAAAATTGCTCCATTGCATGCTGGAAAACTTAATTGGCAGAATTTATCTCAAAAATCTGTACCTGCCAAATGGAGTACTAGAAGTGGGTAGCAATGAAGATTTCTTGTCAAGAAAAATTTGCCAAAATTAACTCTTTGCATCCAAGACAGAAAAAACATTGTTATTTGGCAAGAGAGCAGGGACATCTTCAACTGTACACATTGGATGGTAGGTGTTTTCAGTGCTTTGCTCAAATCACATGGATCAGTACATATTCTGATATCATCTGAGCTTTTCTTATGAGCTACCACCATGGAGGATACTCATTCTGTTGGTTCTTCAACTGGATAAATTACATCTTGCTGCACCATTTTATCTAGCTCAGCCTTGACTCTGTTCTGCATAGGAACTGGAACTTTCCAGGATGGCCTGACAACTGGGCTGACTTCAGGGTCTAACTGCATGGGGTACACAACTGGTAGTTTGCCTAGCTCATCTTCAAAAAGATCAGCATAGGTAGAAAAATAGACTCGGCAAAATTAGAACAGTGGTCTTTCAAGCTAACATGATGAACTTCCTTATTAAATGAAAGCAGTCCCATTTTCAAACCGTATGAACAACAAAGCAACTGCAAATGAACAATACCACAAACAAGAAGGAACAGCAGACCACAATATAAAATTCTTTAATAGATCTTAGTGCCTCGGCTAACAAGCTTTCAAGACATAAAACATTACATTCACCATTATGCTTATATAGAGCACAAATTAATACCAATTAAAAATTCTAATTAGAGGAACACCCTCCAATTACACTCAATGTTTAACCCATTAGGTGACAATGTTTCAAACTTTAATATACAAACAGTTTCCTTATATAGAAATCTTTTTTAACTTCTATATCACCCCATCCTTGCACAGCTTCCAATATTGTAGCCCTTAAACATTCACTATTTCCATTATGATATAACATATAATGTTGTGCTATGGGGCTTTCTATTTTCTTATTTTTTTATATATCTTAAGTGCTCCTGCAACCTTGTCCTAAGTAACATTTTTGTTTCACGAATTTAGAACAGGTTGCAGGAGCACTTCAATGCATATACTACCCTCTTAGTATTGCAACTGACATTTAATCTAGGAGTAAAAGATATCCTATTTATTTTATCAAAATACAGCACAACATAATGGCAGACAGAACATCTGCCACATACCTCTAATTCCCATAGTTATATACAAATTTTCCTTGGGACATTCAAAACAGCTGTGAACTAATATATCTTTCATACTTCTTCCTCTTTTTAAAGATAATGATGGCATATATGGCAGTATATCCTTTGGGTCTATATTAGTGTATTGAATGGACTAAATAGCGAAAGCTATTTAGTCAATCAGATACTGTCGAAATTGCAAAGTAGCGAAGGCACAGAATATCAAATTTTTCCCAGGGAAAAAAAAATTTGGTGGGCCTTCTTAGGGACTTTGCCATTTCCTCTACTATGGTGCGATCTTGGAGTTGGTATATTTAAGTAGGGGGGTGTGGGGGGAAGCCCCCCATTTATCTTTGTGTTTAAGTTTTTTTTTTCTTTTTTGCAGAGCAGCGAGTTTTTCCCTGGGAAAAAATTCACTGACCCGTGTGTTCGATCTTTTGTGGTTTAGACATTATCGGTAAGATGAAATAGCATTCACTATTTATATCGTATGATAATGTAATATAGATGCTATTCTTCAGTCTATGATCTTTCAGTAAAAATTCCCAATAGACTTTAACTATACTAAATATATCCTTTTTCTTCACATCAAATTTGGTAACAAAGTACACCTACCCCATGTTCATAATCTTATCCTGATGCTTATCTATTCTATTCTATTTTTTGTTATATTTTAAACATATTTCCTTTTTGAAACTGAGTTTGTTTAACTAGCTTCTTTAAAGTTCTCTCTAAAACTCCTTGTTCATATAATTAACTCAAAAATTGGGCACACATACATTTTCAAACTGTATCTAAGGCCTAATAATGACTGGACGTGCCTATGAACCACATAAAATTGCAAGTCATAGCAGTTCCCAGCAGAGTAATATGAAAGCAGTACTGAACTTTCAGTTTGAATTTCTTCACCTCCATAAGCAATAAGCTTCGTACACTTTGCCAAATCAAGCTTCTCACCAGCACATACTCTAGCAAATGTTTTTGCTGACATAACATTGCACTTTGAACCTGTGTCAGCTTTGAGCTCTATGAGAGACCCATTAATCCAAACGGCACAAAATACTTCATTCTTTACCCATAAATCGACTGCATTGACTGTTTCATTAAACACTGACACACCATCAACATAAAATGTAGGGTCACAGCTTTCTAAGTGATCAACTTGTCTCTTTTCAGTGTCCTTATTCAAAGTTAAATCACTGTCACGAAGCAAAATATTTTCACAGCATCATCTTTAATACCACACACAAGTCCGTCTTTTATCAACTCATACCTTAAATGACCAAATCTGCACATTTTAGCTTTTTTCTCAAGTCAATTATATATGCTGCAAAAGTTTAACCAGGCTTTTGATCTCTTGTGTAAAACAAGTGCCTTTGAATTTTAATATTTGTTTGGTGGTTACACATTTCTCTAAATTTACATTTCAAGCACTCAGGTTCTTCCTTTGACTCAGTCGGTATTGCTATATGACGGTTTCCCCCCTCTTCTGCAAATACAGCAGGTCATACACAAATGAACACTCTCTTTCTATGGCTTCTGAACCAGCTAAATTAAGCAGTATAAATGCCTTTCTACAGTCGTCTGTATCAAAAAATGCAGCTTGCATGAAAAAATTGTACTCTTGCTCTAGCACTCTCCAATTTTCTAGAACATTATTATCAAACAAAAGTGGAGCTGGTTTTCAAAATCTGTCAGCCATGCCAACAAAGTATGCCCAAACACACTAAAAATAGGCCTTGTAATTATGTATGAGCATGCACACACAACCAGTACTTGTAATAACACTCAAATGCACAATAAACTCTTCGAAATACTATACTTTGCAAAATATGCTTTGAAATGGCTGTGTTTTATGAAATAACTGTGCTGTAATACTGCACAAACATGCAAACTCTCTGTATACTTGATATTTTGAATAGCTTTAATTAATGCAAAAAAGTATGTGCTATAAGCTACTTTGAAAAAATGCTGTTGTTTTACTAATTTTATACAGTTTTATGCAATTCAGACTTTATTACAAACATTTCTCATAGTAGAATCTGGATTTTTGGATGCCATTCTGACACCATATAGCTCTTCTTGTCTCCCATTAAAGATGAACAGGTTGGGTAGTTTGTTTATATGGTTTATTACAAAGAAACATATCAGGATTGATAGCAGCAGTACTAAATATATACAGACTGATTATCTGACAGACTACACTGACAGGCATGCTTGCATCTCAACAGCTTACTATAAATGGCAGTTAGGCTCACTCATGCTCAGTATTTATACACTTATGCAAGTTCCTAGAAAGCTTCTTAAAGTTTATTAACGGTGTACACACATATTGATCTACAGTGCCCATACCTGGAAAGCAGCTACTGTCATTATTAACATGGCTGGCCCCATTTTTCCTGTAAATAAAAAAAAAAAAAAAAAAAAAAAGAAAACCGAGCATGTATCTATTCCTCCTCAAACTTCCTTAGGCAGGAGGAGTTTTCTACATCTGGCTCAGGATTTAATTTAAGCAAATGATCCTTCTTGTTAAGTAGTTTCTGGTAAAAGAAAGGATTCCTCTTTTCCAGTAGATATTCTAGATTCTGTATCTGAACAAGAAGATGCAGGGTGGATTTAAGGTTTTTTTACTGAGATGTCTGATTCATACTCAAAGGAAAGCTTAGTTTCTGACTATTCCTGTGAGGTTTCCTTTTCTTTAAGAGTCTTACTAGAATGTGGCAGTATTTTCAGTATGAGAACATTGAGGTCTCAGTTCCTCAGAAAATACTATGACTGGTTAAAGAAGGATTTCGCAGAACTTACACCCACTCCTACTGTTCTTTCAGCGTTAGAGGATGTGTGGATGTTACTGCCTGCATTTTTCCTGTTAGTCAGGCAGCTGCCCCTAAAAAAGCACAGAGGGTGTATAAAATTCCTCAGTCTTTTACATTTTTATACAATATTCCCAAACCTGACCAAACAGCTATAGAGGTGTTGATCCCACTGCTGCTAAGCACTTATTTATTTCCAGTCCTACTGTTTCTGATAAGGATGGACAAGTTATTGATAACTATCGGAAAAAGTGCATACATCTGCAATTTGGTTTTCAGAATTTTGAATTGTCAGGTTTATATGTTAAAGTTTGCTGAAAATAGTGAAAGTTTGAGGAATGTTTTATCTGCACTTTCTTCTTTTGAGGAAAAATCTGCTTTAAATGACTTAGTTTCTTCTTTCTTTCAAGTTACTACTAATGGTTTGCAGAGTGTGTGTATGACTCTGTTGATACTTGTTCCAGGGCTATGGCCACTGATACTGTTTTGAGGAAGTTTGCATGGCTGCATTCTCACTTAAATTTCAATCCTCATTTGGATAGAGGTTTAGTGTGCCCCCCTCCCCCCCATTGCAGAGATGAGTTTCAACTTCCTTTTAAAAATTGTGCAGGGAATTTTCTTTCTTCTCTTCCAGTTTTGGCAAAAAACAAAATAAACAGTCTCAACAGAATTCAGGTAAACACATTTTTAAGAAGAAATGGCAAGGTAATTCCAAAAAAAAAGACTTTAACCTCCCAAAACTAAGGAAAATACAATATGTTTGAATGACTATTCAAGAGACCTTGTGACTCACTTGCACCATGGCCCAATTTTTCTTACAGAAAGTTGTAGTATCCATTTTTCTCTTTGGCAACAAATTGCTTCAGACAAATGATTTCTGAATATCATTCATCAAGGTTATATATGTCAATAGGAGAAAATTCTTCTTTTCCAAGGAGTCATTTCTCATTTTCCAGATTAGACTCTTTTTCCCACCTGTTCTTCATCACTTGCTGCCCCAAGGACTGATAGAACCAGTTCATCATTCCAAATGGGGAAAAGTTTTTATTCAAAGAAGTTCCTAGTGCCAAAGAAAGAAAATCCTTGGATACCAGTTCTGGATCTCTCTTTCCTAAGCTTGTTTGTGATAGTGCCCTAATTCAAAATGCACTTTATAACCTGTTACGTCTTCTTCATCTTTCCATTTTCCTGGTAACATTAGACTTGGAACATCTACTGCACCAAGAGTATTCACAAAGTGTTTCCAGTGCCAAGCTATAGGTCATTGCAGGCTACAGGGTATCCACATTTTTCCATATTTAGATGACTTGCTTATCTTTGCAAAGTCTTTTTCAAAGTGTCAGTAATCTCTAGCTCTCTTGGGTGAGATATGTCTTACACTAGCTAGGATTCCAAAAGAACAGTCAGAAGCCTTTTTTTGACTCCCTCACACAGGATTGTGTTCCTGGAAGTCACCTAGGTACCTCAGTTCAAAGAGCTTATCTTCCACAAGAAAAAAATAGATCCTTATTTAGATCTATTTCTAAGGCTTTCCACTCAGACTTCAGTCACTGCAAGGGAATACCTCAGGATTTTGCATCCCATGGCATCTATGATTCTCATCATACCCCTAGTTAGACTCCACAGGAGAAATATATTGTGGTATCTAAAATCTCTTTGGTCCAGCATTAATACCCTTTATCTTCCCAAATCGAAGTGTGAGGGGCTATCAGAAGAGAAATCTTTTGGTGAAGATAACACATATCCTTAAATCCAGGTGTCCCCTTCATCATTCCTGGTCCAAAGCAGTCAGTCACCACAGATGCTTCAGACTTTGCTTCGAGAGGAGTTTCAGGAGGGACAAAAGTGCAGGGTGTGGGGTACCAAGGACAGATGCAAGCATATACATATTTTGGAGATGCTTACCCTAATAAGGCCATATTTAGTCCCACTTCTCAAGTGGTTTCAGGCAATACAACAATCATGTGGTATATCAACCAGCAAGGGAGAACCAGGTTGTACCCCCTTTACTAACTTGCCAAGTTAGCTTGAGATATAGCTTAACATCAGAACCTTACTTTACAGGCATTTTACATTCTGTTACAGCAAAACTGTGTGGCAGACAAGCTGAGCAGGACCAGGGCAGACCCTTATGAATGCAAACTCGATCAGGGGATATTCCAGCATTTGATCCATCTGTGGGGAGTTCCTCGAGTAGACGTTTTAGCCTCCACTTTAAACAATCAACTGGCAAGTTTCTGTCCCAAGACTCTATGCAAGAAGGCCTGGAAAACAGATGTCTTTTTCTTTCTTTGAACAAGAATGTATATGCATACTGTTCCATCTTTTCCACTAATATCCAGGGTACCTCTTCAAAAGGAATCCACCAAGATCATTGTGGTGACTACTTTCTGGCCTAAGCAACTGTGTTTCTCCCTTCTTTTGGAAATGGTCAGGGGCAATTAACACGAGCTTCCTTACAGATTGGATCTACTACTGTTCACAAAAGAACAGAGGTGTTTGCTACTCTTGGATATAAATCATTTTCAATAGACTGCCTGGATGATAAGGTCTTAATTTTTTTAGGCACCTCTTTACTGAAAACGTGCAGCAGGTACTAATGGAAGCAAGAAACCTTGCTACTAGAAAATCATACATTACCAAATATAAAGTTTCCTCGTCGGTACCAACAGCATAACCATCACCCATTCAGGGCTAGTTGTTCTCAGGTTTTACAATATTTGTGTGAGAGATTATCTTACGGCCTTTCTTATTTCTGTGTCAAGGTTCATTTATTAGCCATTTCAGCATGTCTGGTCATAGAGCCTCTTCTTTCAAAGCAGTGTCATGTCAATGTGTTTTTGAAAGTGGTTTTGCATAAGAGGCAATGGCTTCCTATTGAAATATCAGGTCTATATTATATTAGCGAACGCTTGAAATTGCGAATGCTATATAATTGACTCAAACAGTCCTAACATGCAAACTGTCGAACACACGGATCAGCGATTTAAAAAAAAAAACAAACACAAAACCCCGCGATGTGGGGGCTGTGCTGCTCACACTCCCCCACTTAAATATACCAACTCCGAGATTGCACCACAGTAGAGGAAGTGGCAGTTCGGCATTTTGCCATTTCACGTAAACAAATTCCACAAAACAGTGTTCGCAACTTTAAGTATTCACTTAAATAATAGAAACCTGAAATATCAGCACTTGAAATGCTGGGTGTTGACAAGCCAATAAAAAAGAGAGAAAACACTGAAGAAGAGCACATCTTGAAATTCACTCTTCTCCTTTAAACTGCTTTATGTAGGGGGGCAAGCCTCCCACACCCCACAAACTTATATATACCAACTCCAAGATCACCATAACTCAGAGAAAAGGGAATAGTCTGAGAAATGGCATCTCAGACTTAACATATGTAATTCCAATCTTTTGGCCATTCGATGCCCATATTTCAGGACTTGCTTTAGCGGGTCCTGACATTTCTATTAGTCACTAGAAATCACCAAGTAAACTGGTGCTCATTTTCCAAAGGGATAGGATTTCTTTGAAAAATTATCCTTTTTTTTTATGCCTAAAGTGGTATCCAAGTCTACTTTAAACCAACCTATCCATCTCACCATTTTCTTTACTGAATATAAAAATGAGGGATGTCCACAGACAGATCTACTTCTAAATCTCGAACCTCATATAACCGAACTTCAATTTCACGAGACAGAAACTTCAAACGCTGAAATACCCAAATGGCATTTTTTTTCCTGGGTAAGTAAACACTTACTCAAACTTAGACAAAACACACATGAAAGTAAGTACAACCCACTTAGGTGGGGGTCTGCATCCCCCACAACTCCCTGACTATATATGCCAACTCTGGAATTACACTACAGTGGAGAAAAGTCTGGAATGAACTTGCCTAAGTAGTCAACCATGCTTGAACATTGTCTATAGCTCACATCTCAAGAATAGCTGTTTGCTTTGAAGGATCTGGTCGTAAGGTTGGACTGGTAAATAAGTGACCAACATAAGTAACTTCTCATTGCCTGAATCAGCACTTCTGAGGATTCAGCTTAAGATTCACTTCAAGTGTTCTTTCCAGAACTTTCTTAAGGTTTCTGTCATGCTCAGCTTCACCATTACCTCCTACTAGAATATCATCTACTGTAATAGCACATGGATACCCAGAAAAAAAATGCTCCATTGCATGCTGGAAGACTTAATTGGCAGAATTTATCTCAAAACTCTGTACCTGCCAAATGGAGTACTAGAAGTGGGTAGCAATGAAGATTTCTTGTCAAGAAAAATTTGCCAAAATTAACTCTTTGCATCCAAGACAGAAAAAACAGTGGTATTTGGCAAGAGAGCAGGGACATCTTCGACTGTACACATTGGATGATAGGTCTTTTCAGTGCTTTGCTCAAATCACATGGATCAATACATATTCTGATATCATCTGAGCTTTTCTTATGAGCTACCACCATGGAGGATACTCATTCTGTTGGTTCTTCAACTGGATAAATTACATCTTGCTGCACCATTTTATCTAGCTCAGCCTTGACTCTGTTCTGCATAGGAACTGGAACTTTCCAGGATGGCCTGACAACTGGGCTGACTTCAGGGTCTAACTGCATGGGGTACACAACTGGTAGTTTGCCTAGCTCATCTTCAAAAAGATCAGCATAGGTAAAAAAAATAGACTGGGCAAAATTAGAACAGTGGTCTTTCAAGCTAACACGATGAACTTCCTTATTAAATGAAAGCAGTCCCATTTTCAAACCGTATGAACAACAAGCAACTGCAAATATGAACAATACCATAAACAAGAAGGAACAGCAGACCACAATATAAAATTCTTTAATAGATCTTAGTGCCTCGGCTAACAAGCTTTCAAGAGATAAAACATTACATTCACCATTATGACTATATAGAGCACAGATTAATACCAATTAAAAATTATAATTAGAGGAACACCCTCCAATTACACTCAATGTTTAACCCATTAGGTGACAATGTTTCAAACTTTAATATACAAACAGTTTCCTTATATAGAAGTCTTTTTTAACTTCTATATCACCCCATCCTTGCACAGCTTCCAGTATTGTAGCCCTTAAACATTCACTATTTCCATTATGACATAACATATAATGTTGTGCTATGGGGCTTTCTATTTTCTTATTTTTTTATATATCTTAAGTGCTCCTGCAACCTTGTCCTAAGTAACATTTTTGTTTCACGAATATAGAACAGGTTGCAGGAGCACTTCAATGCATATACTACCCCCTTAGTATTGCAACTGACATTTAATCTAGGGGTAAAATATATCCTATTTATTTTATCAAAATACAGCTTAACATAATGGCAGACAGAACATCTGCCACATACCTCTAATTCCCATAGTTATATACAAATTTTTCTTGGGACATTCAAAACAACTGTGAACTAATATATCTTTCATACTTCTTCCTCTTTTTAAAGATAATGATGACATATATGGCAGTATATCCTTTGGGTCTATATTAACATATCAAATGGACTAAATAGTGAAAGCTATTTAGTCTATCAGATACTGTCGAAATTGCAAAGTAGCGAAGGCACAGAATATCAAATTTTTCCCAGGGAAAAAAAAATTTGGTGGGCCGTCTTTGGGACTTTGCCATTTCCTGTACTATGGTGCGATCTTGGAGTTGGTATATTTAAGTAGGGGGGTGTGGTGGGAAGCCCCCCATTTATCTTTGTGTTTAAGGTTTTTTTTTTCTTTTTTGCGGAGCAGCAAATTTTTCCCTGGGAAAAAATTCACTGACCCGTGTGTTCGATCTTTTGTGGTTTAGACATTATCGGTAAGATGAAATAGCATTCACTATTTATATCATATGATAATGTAATATAGATGCTATTCTTCAGTCTATGATCTTTCAGTAAAAATTCCCAATAAACTTTAACTATACTAAATATATCCTTTTTCTTCACATTAAATTTGGTAACAAAGTACACCTACCCCATGTTCATAATCTTATCCTGATGCTTATCTATTCTATTCTATTCTATTCTATTCTATTCTATTTTATTGTTATATTTTAAACATATTTCCTTTTTGAAACTGAGTTTGTTTAACTAGCTTCTTTAAAGTTCTCTCTAAAACTCCTTGATCATATAATTTACTCAAAAATTGGGCACACATACATTTTCAAACTGTATCTAAGGCCTAATAATGACTGGACGTGCCTATGAACCACATAAAATTGCAAGTCATAGCAGTTCCCAGCAGAGTAATATGAAAGCAGTACTGAACCTTCAGTTTGAATTTCTTCACCTCCATAAGCAAAAAGCTTCGTACACTTTGCTAAATCAAACTTCTCACCAGCACATACTCTAGCAAATGTTTTTGCTGACATAACATTGCACTTTGAACCTGTGTCAACTTTGAGCTCTATGATAGACCCATTAATCCGAACGGTACAAAATACTTCATTCTTTGCCCATAAATCTACTGCATTGACTGTTTCATTAAACACTGACACATCATCAACATAAAAAGTAGGGTCACAGCTTTCTAAGTGATCAACTTGTCTCTTTTCAGTGGCCTTATTCAAAGTTAAATCACTGTCATGAAGCAAAATATTTTCACAGCATCATCTTTAATACCACACACAAGTCTGTCTTTTATCAACTCATACCTTAAATGACCAAATCTGCACATTTTAGCTTTGTTTCTCAAGTCAATTATATATGCTGCAAAAGTTTAACCAGGCTTTTGATCTCTTGTGTAAAACAAGTGCCTTTGAATTTTAATATTTGTTTGATGGTTAGACATTTCTCTAAATTTACATTTCAAGCACTCAGGTTCTTCCCTTGACTCAGTCGGTATTGCTATATGAAGGTTTTCCCCCTCTTCTGCAAATGCAGCAGGTCATACACAAATGAACGCTCTCTTTCTATGGCTTCTGAACCAGCTAAATTAAGCAGTATAAATGCCTTTCTACAGTCGTCTGTATCAAAAAATGCAGCGTGCATGAAAAAATTGTACTCTTGCTCAAGCACTCTCCAATTTTCTACAACATTATTATCAAACAAAAGTGGAGCTGGGTTTCAAAATCTGTCAGCCATGCCAACAAAATATGCCCAAACACACTAAAAATAGGCCTTGTAATTATGTATGAGCATGCACACACAGCCAGTACTTGTAATAACACTCAAATGCACAATAAACTCTTTGAAATACTATACTTTGCAAAATATGCTTTGAAATGGCTGTGTTTTATGAAATAACTGTGCTGTAATACTGCACAAACATGCAAACTCTCTGTATACTTGTTATTTTGAATAGCTTTAATTAATGCAAAAAAGTATGTGCTCTAAGCTACTTTGAAAAAATGCTGTTGTTTTACTAATTTTATACAGTTTTATGCAATTCAGACTTTATTTCAAACATTTCTCATAGTTAAAAAAAACCAAAACAGCACAGCAGAAGCAGCATTCAGAGGCAAACTAGAATAGATGAATGACAAAAATAATAGCGTAACAAGATTTAATTCACCGCTTTCGTCCAAAGACTTCATCTGATGAATCTGGATCTCTCTTTCCTAAGCTTGTTTGTGATAGTGCCCTAATTCAAAATGCACTTCATAACCTGTTACGTCTTCTTCATCTTTCCATTTTCCTGGTAACACTAGACTTATAAGCTGTTTGTCATCACATTCCTGTTCAATCAGACCATATGCTTCTTAGGGTTTTGTATGTCTGGATCACATTATTAGTTCTCTACCTTAAACTTTGGACTATCTACTGCACCAAGAGTATTCACAAAGTGTTTCCAGTGCCAAGCTATAGGTCATTGCAGGCAACAGGGTATCCACATTTTTCCATATTTAGATGACTTGCTTATCTTTGCAAAGTCTTTTTCAAAGTGTCAGTAATCTCTAACTCTCTTGGGCGAGAGATGTCTTACCCTAGCTAGGATTCCAAAAGAACAGTCAGAAGCCTTTTTTTGACTCCCTCACACAGGATTGTGTTCCTAGAAGTCACCTAGATACCTCAGTTTAAAGAGCTTATCTTCCACAAGAAAAAAATAGATCCTTATTTAGATCTATTTCTAAGGCTTTCCACTCAGACTTCAGTCACTGCAAGGGAATACCTCAGGATTTTGCATCCCATGGCATCTATGATTCTCATCATACCCCTAGTTAGACTCCACAGGAGAAATATATTGCGGTATCTAAAATCTCTTTGGTCCAGCATTAATACCCTTTATCTTCCCAAATCAAAGTGTGAGGGGCTGTCAGAAGATAAATCTTTTGATGAAGATAACACATATCCTTAAATCCAGGTGTCCCCTTCACCATTCCTGGTCCAAAGCAGTCAGTCACCACAGATGCTTCAGACTTTGCTTCGAGAGGAGTTTCAGGAGGGACAAAAGTGCAGGGTGTGGGGTACCAAGGACAGATGCAAGCATATAAATATTTTGGAGATGCTTACTCTAATAAGGCCATATTTAGTCCCACTTCTCAAGTGGTTTCAGGCAATACAACAATCATGTGGTATATCAACCAGCAAGGGAGAACCAGGTTGTACCCCCTTTACCAACTTGCCATGTTAGCTTGAGATATAGCTGTGCCTCCCACACTCCCCCACTTAAATATACCAACTCCGAGATTGCACCACAGTAGAGGAAGTAGCAATTCGGCATTTTGCCATTTCACGTAAACAAATTCCACAAAACAGTGTTCGCAACTTTAAGCATTCACTTAAATAATAGAAACCTGAAATGTCAGCACTTGAAATGCTGAGTGTTGACAAGCCAATAAAAAAGAGAGAAAACACTGAAGAAGAGCACATCTTGAAATTCACTCTTCTCCTTTAAACTGCTTTTTTAGGGGGGCAAGCCTCCCACACCCCACAAACTTATATATACTAACTCCAAGATCACCATACCTCAGAGAAAAGGGAATAGTCTGAGAAATGGCATCTCCGACTTAGCATATGTAATTCCAATCTTTTGGCCATTCGATGTCCATATTTCAGGACTTGCTTTAGCGGGTCCTGACATTTCAAATAGTCACTAGAAGTCACCAAGTAAACTATTGTCCCTCCCTTGGAATCTTAAATTTGGTTTATAGAAGCTAACGCTGCTCCATTTGAACCAATCTAACTCACTTGAGAAACAGTTGTACTGATTGATCTGACCTCTGCAAGAAGGTTATCAGAGTTGCAAGCTCTTATGGTGAGCCAACTCTACCTCATTTTCCAAAGGGATAGGATTTCTTTGAGAAATAATCCTTTTTTTCATGCCTAAAGTGGTATCCAAGTTTACTTTAAACCAGCCTATCCATCTCACCATTTCATTACTGAATATAAAAATGAGGGATGTCCACAGACAGATCTACTTCTAAATCTCCACCCTCATATAATCGAACTTCAACTTCACGAGACAGAAACTGCAAAAGCTGAAATACCCAAATGGCATTTTTTTTTCCTGGGTAAGTAAACACTTACTCAAACTTAGACAAAACACACATGAAAGTAAGTACAACCCACTTAGGTGGGGGTCTGCATCCCCCACAACTCTCTAACTATATATGCCAACTCTGGAATTACACTACAGTGGAGAAAAGGGCATGTTGGGCAAGTGTTTACTTACTCTAGGAAAAATTCACCATTTGGGTATTTAACCTTTTGTGATTTTTGTCTCATGAAAATGAAGTTCAGTTATATGAGTTTTGAGGTTTAGAAGTAGATCCCCAAGGACAACTCAAGTCCCATCTTGACTGAACTAAATCTATCAGATCTTCAGATCAATTGTTTATTTCTTGTGAAGGTAAGAAGGAACAGCCAGTGTTAAAACAGACTATTTCCAAATGGTTGTCTAAGGCATTTTACCATAATAAATCTGTTCCAGGCAGTGTTAAGGTCCTCTCTACCAGGGCCTTGGCTTCATCTATGGCTTTTTGGAAAGGGTTGGATTCTATTAATATTATAAAAGCTGCTATTTGATTCACTGTATATACTTTTACACAACATATTAAGCTTGATTTCTTCTCTAGGTCCAGATCAAGCCTAGCTAGGACCATTCTACAGGAATTCCTGGACTCTTCTTCTTCCAACTCCCAAATGTAGTTAGCTAGGGTAACCTGCCCATATAGCTGAAGCTACTGCAGCAGTAATCAATATGATGAACATACTATAGTTGTAGAAGATGAGCTTATCATGACAGTAGATAATCAAAGAATCACTGCTGCAGCAGCCGCTCCTTTGTGTTTTGGTGTGATTTGTTTATGCTAGGGTGTGGACATTTATGTTTTACTGTTCCCAGAATAGTCCATTCAGAATTATCACTCCCTCCTTCTACTGGTAAGAAAGCTCTGAAGGGTATTGCACCCAAACTTGTCTTTCAGTTGGATCAGCTCAAACTACTTGAATTTTGGATGCATGGAAGGTGCCCTGAAGCTTTGGAAGTTGGACGGCCATTAAAGCCTTGTCAGGATATAACCCATATAGCTAAGACTACTGCAGAAGTAATCATCTGAACATAAACTGTAATGGTCAGTTCAACTTACACAACTGTGCTTTTGTATTTTTCAACGCTTCATCGAATGCAGATGCTTTGTGACTGATACAGCTGTGCTGTAAAGGTTTACACCATTTTATATGATACATATCACCCTAGCAGTCAATAATTTCCAGGACATCTGAGATAAAAATGCAGTGAAATGAAGGCATCTAGGTGCAGTGAACACTTGTACATTATTCCAATACCCTGCTGAAACCCCAGCAAAGTCCAACTGTAGCTGATGAATATTTAGATGAATATGTCCTATCTGTAAGAAGGATGCACCTGAATGTAATATGTTTTAGGAAATCCTCTCTATTAGACATTTTGAAATTCCTTCCACTGAGACTCTTGGATCACAAATGGAAAAAAATGCTTTATACACGTAGCATGTATTTGTAAGAAGGCCTGGAACAGCCTTACACCTCCTCCTCCTCATCCTGTTCTAAAACTATATATATATATATATATATATATATATATATATATATATATATATATATATATCTTTTATTTGATGAGATAATGCCAAAATGAAATCTTGAAAATTCCTAAGCAAAAGTGTGTTTTTGTTGGGGAGGGGATTAATGTAATTTATTTTTATTTTATTTTTTTTATTATATTTTATTTAATAAATTTACCAGGGTAGAGGACCAATCAAAACTAATTAATTTCAGGCACAGTCCAGGTGAAACATCTTTTACAGTTAATGCAACTAAATATATATATATGTATGTGTGTGTATGTGTGTATATATATATATATATATATATATATATATATATATATATATATATATATATATGTATATAATAATTGTAACTCAAAAGGTAGACTACGCATTTAGTAGAAAAGTTTTTGAAGATAAAAAAAGAGAGAGAATGCAGAAATGAGTGAATATCATTTGTGTGAGTCATTAGTTTTATGTATTGTAGGTAAGCAGAAATAAACGGGAAAAATAATGTTTGAATGAAAAGGTACTGGTTTGAAAGGGTGCAAGACAGTGTTATAGCACATGGAGTGAATATGCATGTGTTTGTTGGTTAGGGTTAGATTAAGGGATAGATAAGAGGATCAGTTCAGTGTAGTGCATGTTTTGTGTTTTGTGTGTTCTATATCCTTTTGTCTTGTGTAGTGGTACTTTTAGGGAAAGGGTTTGTAGTAACATAATCTGTAGGGTTAGGATTTGTGACAGGGGTAGGGTTAGGGTTACAATTAGGGTTAGCATGCATGAGTAAGATGGTGTAGGAGTGCTGACCAAAAAAAAAAAAAATATTCCCTTTTAAAAGACATTGATAACTTATGGTCCAGAATCACTCCTATGTTATTTTCAAGGGCAGCTATTCAAAAAAAATGGTATATTATTGGTTCATAATCATGTGAAGAAGACTATGACTAAGAAGGTGAATCACTGTGCTACACAATTCTTTCACTATTGGGATTGAAAGGTAATGTTCTGGCCTTGTTCAGGTAAAATAGATTATGTGACAGAACTAGAACTGGATCAGTTTAACCGTCACATTTATTTCATTCTACAGGAACCCAAGGCAGGTAAGGTACAAACTAGTAACTGCTATGTTAGGGATTTTCTTAAAGAAAAACAAAGGTAGGGAGGTCAAGGCAATAATGAATTGGAAAAAGGGGACTGGTCCACAGTTCTGCCAGAATACCACCTGTTGGGCAGATGGATCACTGGAGAGGGTCATATGTCTTCTAAACAGTTTAACAAATTAACATTCAGATGGTCATTTGATATGAATGAATGGCTGTATTTATTATTGATAGTTAAAGCTTACAAGTTATATAGAAAATGAAAGGGGAAGCTTCATTGCCCATTGTGAAAGATCGGATGCTTCCACTGGTTTGTTTGGATATGGAGGAGGTGGACACACTTACTAAAGGTGGGTGGGTAATGCTGTCACAGCATTCTAGAGGATGCCTTGAGCAATGCTGGCTTTCAGTCCAGCAGCTCGAAGTAACAATTGGATGGGACAAATTTTAAGCGGCTCTGCTACAAGTGATAATGTGCTAGTAGTTTGCAATTTACTTGCTTGCTGCCACTTGCTCTAAAATGGCCTAATTCTCATTAGCCTGGTCCTACTTAATTACCTATCTCTCCTCTCACTAAACCTACTAAACTGCATAGCTCTATCAGAGTCCTAACTCTAACCATAAAACTCCCACCTAGTACCTAACCCCAACTCTAGTGCTTACCTCTGACTCTTTATACCCCAAAGTCCCCTCCTGTTCCCCAACCCTTATCCTACATTTCCCTCCTGCCCCCTAACTGTAAAACTCTCCAATTGCTCCCCTGCCCTAAAGCTCACCCCACTCCCACTCTCTAAACCTAATTCTCCACCCAGATCACTTCCTAAAGCACTAACTTACATTCCTACCCCTTCCAGTCCCTCCATCTGGCAGGTGCACTTAACCTTGCTCAAACCCAGCTACTGTATTTGGGTGAGTTACAATAGATCCCCTGTCTTTTCACACATCTGCTGCACCTTGTCCAAAGATGTAATCAAGTTCAAGTGTGAGAAGCAACCTGTGCAGAAGACAAGACACTTGAGTCCCTGGCTTTGAGACAGCGGTCTTCAAACACCTAGGACCTGCAGAAAATTAATTTTAAGCACTAAGGACGCTTGGTGGAGGTATGAAATTGGTTAAAGGATGGGCTGTCAAACTTATGGCTGAGCTACTGCAAGGATCCTGGCTAGCCAGCAATAACAGACTGTTTAAGGAGAGCTTTACTAAAAGGATTGTTGTTTACTAATTGAAGAATAAAGTGTTTCACTTAAAATTGATCAGAGAAATGATATAATTTACTATTCCAGTTCCACACTGAGATCTGTTAATGACTAATACATTGTCTTAAACTGAACATTATGAAGAAGATGAAAATAAGTCTTGGCAACTGAGAAAACTCTGCAATTTCAATTTAGAAAGTAAGAAAACTGTTGGATTGCATAACTGAAACACAGTAATGTAGATATTTCTTTGTAATGCAAAAGTTTTGACAAAAAAGGTTTAATGTGTGTACATAAATCCTTATCTGCAAAATAAAATAATCTGCTCAAATACCAGTTAAGTATGTGTTATTCTGTCAGACAGAATCAGAATAACAAACAGCAACATAGTAAACTGATCACCAGAGAGCTGTAATAATGCTGAGTATCTTATACCCTTACCATTAAGTTGCATGTACTAAAACTTACAGTTTTTATTTAATTGCTTTCTATGGATCTTGCATAAAAATGGAAGTCCATGAATTATTGTATCCCTTGTAAAATAAGGAAAACAGATGAAATCATAACTATATGCAAAAAAAGAATCATAACTATACATAAGAAAGCACTCCAGAAGACAAAAACAATCAAAGCAGAGAATTTGTATTTGTAGAAGGGAACTTAGTACATTACATAATCAGGTTATCTTTAAGTACAAATAGTATGCAATGAAATGCTGCAGAAGGCAAACAAAGTGAAATGAAGAGCAGCATCTACACACACACACACACACACACACACACACACACACACATATATATATATATATATATATATATATATACATACACACACACACACACACACACACACACACAAACACACACACACACAGATATATATATATATACACACACACACGTGCACACACACACACACACACACACACACACACACACACACACTCGTGTGCGCTCATCTAACATAAGCAATCATACCTCTGTATAATTACCCATATTGTCATATATGTATATACACTGTATCTATACCATATATGATATTGCTATACGATTAGTAAATCATGCTTTGTAATGTATATAAAATTACTTTGAAAGTCATTACTAATACTTTTAAAATCATATACCTTTAAAAAAGGAATGAGTAAGACATGCTTGAGCCATTAGTATATTCATCTCTTTAGAATGAGTAATATTCTAATAAGACGTTTAAATATTTTGAATAAATAAAATTGTAACATAAAATGTGTTTTTCTTTGTTTTAACAAGCGTGAGTAATTTAAAGTACAACTGTTTGAAGATTGGGTGAAGATAGAGGAAGGCTGCCAGCCTAGCCAGATAGAATTTTGGAGATAATTCTGTCATGTGTAAATATTAATGTAAACCACAGACTTGTTGTCTTAAATAATAAAAATAGTGTTACATGTGGAACTGAAAGAAATGTAACAACAGTGCACTCTGCTGACCAAGTAAAGCATGTTGTGAATCTTTGATGTAAACATGGCTCTGGCCAGTCTATATGAAGGAATTCTTGCTATTGTTTTAAGGCCAGAGTTAATGGCCAGAATTTGCATGCATAAATGGCTTTTATTGCTCTGGTTTCTGCACAGAGGTGAAGAATCTAAATGTAGTTTCTGTTAGCCTGGGAACCCAGGAAAGTGTGAAGTATGATGTAATGTGAACCAGGAATGTGATTTTAAAAACAGACAGAATCAGTGAGCATTAAGCATTTTTGTCTTGACCATCCAACTCACCAGCACTGACTTGTTCTAGTTGTAAGTTTATCTTAGACTTGTGTTTTCTCTTAGAAATAGCTAGAAACTAGAAAGATTAGGCTAAGTGTTTTACTGTGGTGTCAGAACTGTACTACTGAATTATTTTAAGCATTTCTCTGTGATCTCTGAACTCTTTTTTTTTTTTCAAAACAGGTTTATTGTTTTAACATACAAGAGAAATATCATAACAATTTTATACAAGTAATTAAAAATAGATATGATTATAACATTCAACAAAACAACTAAAGTATTTACAAAGACATCCACTACAATCAGATCAATTAATTAAACTAAAATACCATGCTATTGAAATTAGGATTTTTTTAACAAATTTTGTAAATTATCCCATACAATATAATAAGATGTTTTTCTAGTTGTTCTTGACCTAATTGTGTTTATTTCCATATGGCACACCATATTCATAACATTTTTAAATTCATTGAACGAAGGAGGTGTATCTGAAATCCAATTTCTGGTTATTATTTTCCTAGCCACTGCTAGAATAGACCATAACAAGGGAAGCTTAACCTTTTTAACACTTTGAGGTACAGGTGTGTTGAATAATATAAGAGATTTAGAAATAATGAAATTATCTGTAAAAAGAGCCTGCAAAAATTCATTAATTGACTTCCAGTATTCTTTCAATTTTATACAGTCATAAAACATATGAGCCCAGTCAGCATTAATTTCTACATTACATCTCTTACATAGATTATCTTTATTATTTATTTTATTCATCATCAAAGGTGTATAAAAAGATCTATGTAAAAATGTCCATGTATAAAGTCTCCAGACAATGGAAGACGTAGTTCTATAGGCAGATTCCAAAATATATTGTTTATCTTGTTGATTTGGTGGGTCCCCATTAATAGAAGTGAAATAATTCCAGTATGTATCTACACTGTAAAAAGTTTCTTGTCTGATAATTTTATGTATGTATGAAAGTTTACCTTTATCAGAAACTTTATGTTGTAAATTTATTATCAAGTAATCAATCAGTGTTGGAATAGATTCTTTAACTGTTATAGACATTAGATCTATTTTATTAATGAGATGTTGTCTAAAGGTCTGAACCTCTAACCAGCAAGTTTCTCTTAGATCAAATTCTTGTTTTAAGAAATCTAGATTTTTAACTTTATTATCAGATATCAACTGATACCAGTACTTTAGATCATTATCTATAGCTAAATGAGTTCCTTCAGAAGTAGATGACAAAAGCATACCCTGAGTATACATTATAGGGAATATAATAAAATTTCATTCCCTATACTTAGGGTGCATGAATATAAAGTTACGATAGCTAATAATAATATTTAATGGGTAACAAACCATATGTTTAGGTGTAATAGGTGAAGTACAAAATTCCTTTAGTAACCATAACATGGAGTTATTTACAATCATGTTTTTATGTGTTAAGGAGATTTTCATGAAGTGCATACTAATTAGCTCCCAATAATCTTTCCATTTTGCAACATATGACTGATCTATTAATAAAGTAATAACTTTTACAATAGAAGAGATAGTATATAAATTAAAGTCTGGAAAAGAAATACCCCCTTGAGACCAGCTATTAGTATGTTTCTTTAATGCAATCCTAGGTCTATTAGGTGCCCATAGGAAATTTAACATTAGTGTATTCAGTTTCTTGATAATTATTTTTGTAGGTGGAAGTATTATTGATTGTATTAAGTATAAAATCTTGGGGAATATTATCATTTTAATAATAGTAAGTCTCTCCTCCATAGTAAAAAACATATTATTCCAGGTATAAAAAGATTTTGTATATTAACAAAACAGGTATTATAATTATTATATATAATAGATTGAATATCTTTAGATAGTATTATACCTAAATAAGTTATCTGACCTGAATTGGGTACATATTTAGTAAAATCACTAATGAGAATATTTTTTCGTGTATATATAGGTAGTATTTTAGTTTTTTCTTCATTGAATATTAAACCAGAGATACTTTTAAAATTCATCATTTTATCAAATAGAGACTGCATAGAAGAATTAGATCCTGCTGATGTAATTAGAACATCATCTGCAAAAAGTTGAATTTTGGATGTTGTATTTTCATCTATTTCAAAACCCTCTATGTCAGTACTGTTTCTGATCAAATTAGCCCAAGGCTCCATTACTAAAGTGAATAATAGTGGAGAAAGTGGACATCCTTGTTTTGTACCTTTAAAAATTGGTATTTTTTTGTGAAACATATGTTCCTACCTTAATATAAGCCCATGTTCCTTTGTATAAATGCTCAATTAGATTTACAAATGCATCTGAGAAGTTTGTGCACTTCAGTAAGGTAAACAGATAGTCCCAACTTACTGAATCAAATGCTGAAATTATATCAAGACTAATAAGTGTTAAATCTTTCTTTTTCCTATTTGCAAAATCAATTAATGTTAAAGTTCTTCTTATATTATCAAAAGTATTTCTATTTACAATGAAGCCTGTCTGATCTATATCTATAATGCCAGGGATGATTGTCTTCAATCTATCAGCAAAAATACTCATAAACATTTTATAATCAACATTAAGTAATGAGATGGGCCGATATGAAGTACATCTAGTTGGATCTTTATTAGGTTTTAAAATTGGCGAAATAAATGTATATTGCCAAGATGGGGGGGGGGGTTATTAACTCAGTTTGGGCCAAAATAAAAACCTTATGTATTAATGAATATGTACTTTTAGAAAGGATTTTATATATCTCTGGTATAATACCATCATTACCCGGTGCTTTGTTTGATTTAAGCTTATTTATTTGTGTAATAACCTCTGTATATGAAATACTTTTGTCCAATAGTTTAATCTGTTGCTTATAAAGCTTTTTATTCATGTTTGTGGTTATAAACTCCTTTATTTTATCTTTAGGTTCCATGTTAATGTTATTATGGTTAATTTTGTGAAAGTGATTTCTAAATTCATCTAGTATTTCTGGTATACTAGAAACATTCTTCTTTTTCCTTAGAGAAAAGATTTCTTTGATATGGTTTTGTTTATTCAACCTTTTTGTTTTATTTTTAAGTCTATGTAAGTATTTGGGGCTTATTGAATAAGACAAAAACTTGTATTTCTCTAAAGTTATTTTAACTTTATGAGTTAAAATTTCTTTGTATTTCTCATTTAGTTTGTTTATTTCTTCAATAACTTTCTTGTCCATAATATTTTCTTTATTATTATGTTTATAAGAGTCTAATTTACTTTGAATATCTAACAATTCCTTATCCCAAGATTTCCTTTTATTATTATACCATCTGATACTTTGTCCATATAGATATGATTTTAAGGCATCCCAAACATAGACAATGGAGACTTCAGGAGTATTATTTATGTCTAAAAAATGTTTTACTTCTGAAAGTATATATTCTTTATAGTCTTTTAGTTGCGATAAGTATGCTGGTATCCTTTTGATCTGAACATTATGAGTATTTTTTATCATGAATTCAAAAACAATTGAATTATGATCAGATATAGGACATTAAATGATTTTGGAATTAATTAAATATGTTACCATCTGGTTAGAAATAAAGACCCTATCTATTTTTGAATAAGTTTTGTATCTGTTAGAAAAAAAGGTGTATGGTAATGATTTTGAATCTATCTGATTATTAATATCATTCAAATGATAAGAATTAGCAAAATCATTTAAATGTTTTGCATTAGATGTAATTCTTCTTTTCCCTATAGTGGTAGTATCACTTTCATGCAGTATACAATTAAAGTCACCAGCTAAAATAATATCTCCTATAGAGAATGATATGATCTTATCAAGATGATGTTTCACTGTATTAATACCAATTCCAGGTATCCAATATACATTAATTAAAGTGTAAGTCTTCCCATTAATTTGTATTGTAACCATACAAAACATTCCTTTGTCATCCTGATAAGACTTAATGGTTTTAGGAATGGGCATACTTTTATTCCATAAAATAGCCACTCCTCTTTTTTCTGAGTGTGCTCTGAACTAACCAATACTGTATATTTGTTTGTGGCTAGTTTATCAATATCTTTTTTCAAGAGATGGGTTTCTTGCAGGAAGACTAAGTTGGCCTTATGTAAATTAATGTATCTTATTAGGCTTGCCCTTTTACATGGATTATTCAATCCATTAATGTTTAAAGAAATTCCTTTTAAAGATCTCATTTGGCATTTTTAAAACTTAAGAATCTTATGATCAAAATAACAAATAACAACATAAGTAATTTTACATCTCCTCCTTTAGGTGTACCTTTAAATATAGCTGTATTTATTGAATCTCTTATGGGATTTTGTATAGGATTCAATTTTGTTTGTAGTGACAATGAGTGTACAAAATATATTGTGGATGTCAAAACTATATACATATAACAATGAACAATAATGAAAATAATGCAAGGATTAAACCTTGCATCCAGCCTGGAGTTAAAAACTCCAACTTAGAGTAGTATTTACCACTCAAGTTAACCCCCTACCCAAAGCAGCAGTACCTCAGCTACCACCTTATCAATTTAATACTGGTTATATTTAACTTAAATTAACAGCTTTCAATTCAATTATCTAGCAAGACAAGACTACACATTTGATAAAACAGCATCATATAAACTAAAATAAACTTTTTTTTTAAAAACTATTCATACTACTATATACATCTATGTAATATAATACACTTGTATTCAAATAGCATTCAAATAATCTTGATATTAGGAACCAAGAGGAGAGAGAGAAATAAAAGACGTGAAAGAGGGAGAGACAGTGAAAGAAAGAGAGAGAGAGAAAAAAAAAAAAAAAAGGAAGGCATATTTACATATTAATTTATTCAAAGTATGTAAAAATAAGCTCTAACATTCATTTAAATCAAAAACTTTGGCTAATATAGTTCAGACATTACATATATTAAGATGCATCTATTTTCTGTCATGTAAATGCAGTCAACAGCTTCCAAAAAAAAAACCTTGAATTGCTTGTATATGAGCATTTTACTCTTACTCATTATTGTCAATAGAATAAAATATTATATTTATAGAAATTGTTATAAATCATACTGCATAGTTATGCAAATTCTCAGAAACACTTGCATTATTGTAAAAAAAAGCCATATGTATCTTGTATGTCTATACTACTGCTTTAAAATATATCACATGACAATTTCTTCCAGAATAGAGTTATAAAGTTATTTATGCTTGTCAATCAGATGAATTAAATGAGTTATAGTAATGTATATGTTTGGAACATAAGTTTTAACACAGATTAGTATGCTGCAGTCAAGTAGATTTTCAAAAACACTTGAATAAATGTTTCATTTTCTATGCCTTCTAAAATAAGACATTTACTTACTACAAGAAACTGCATCATTTAAAATCATTATAACTGACATATTTTATGAATTATAACATAGATATTTAAGTAATTATATAAAATAACTCACATTTAAATGTTAAAGAGTTCATTTTCCTTCACATAGTCTCATTTGCATCAGTTCTACTTCCTGGTAGAGTGTTCTTCCTGAATCTGCGATGTGTCAGTGTGATATCTGGGTCAAAGGTCAAATTGACTGCTTTCAGCTTTTCTGTGAGAATTCTGAGAGTTGAAGCTTTTGAAACAACTCGAGGACACTGTTCATGAGGTAGCCCACATCCCAGATTGTCTCCCTTAACATTTTGGCAGGAAACTTGTTAAGAACTAGTGACAAACATTCATTTAGCAGTGTAAATGCATCTAAACATGACAAAACCTTCACAATGTATTTTACAGGTTATTACAGCCTCTATGTAAGTGAAATTAAGCCCAAAGTTATTAATAAGTAATAAAACTCAATATTTTTGTCCCAACTCAATTTTTATGCAAATCTTATTATTTACTGTGTCTATATGATCAAAAGCATTTCTATATATTAATATGAAAAAAAATAAAGAGAAAGAATAAAGAAAAGAAAAGAGAGTAGAAAATAAAAGAGTGTAAAGCAGAAATAAAAAAAAATGTAAGAGAAAGCTATAAGAAGTATATACAATGGAATATTACTTACTGTTTATATTAATAGAGTTAAAAATAAAACATACTATTTACTATTATTTAGTTCTAATTATTATTAGTTAAAGCATGACAGATTATTTACAAACAAGCATAAGCAGTATAATCAAGAAAGTATAATTAGGAATAGCATTTGAAGAACATATAAACTTTTTACAAGGAATAAATATGTTATTATTCCATTTATCATATTTTCATTACTCTTCTCTCCCTGCCCTCCCCCACCCTTTACCCACAACATAATCTAAATAGAATGTCATTGTTTAAACAAACAAAAGAAGAAAAGGAGAAAAAAAAGAAAAAAAAATGTATCAAATTACTGACCTTACTTCTCTTTTTCAGAAAGAGAAACAAATTGAATAATAGCTTGTTATTAGTTCCTCAGATATTTTGACTGGTTATGAAACAAAACATTTCTTTGCACACAAAGAATAACTTTGATTAAATCTTTTTCAGAATATTTGTGGCTTTCTGGAAATGCAGGAACTATATTTAAAAGATTAATAATGAAGTAAAATGATGAGAGAAAAAAAAACATAGAACAAATAATTTGTTTTTAGTCGCTTCTTCTTCTCTGAAGTCTTCCACGAAGTTTCAGTTGCCAGTCTCTTTAATGAAGGACTAGCCCATTCCATTTCCTCTATTTTATCCAAAACCTTATTTTTTTTGATAAACAGTAAAGCAGAGTCTAAGTCATCAAAAATTTTAGGACCATCAGGAAGGAAGGAAGATTTTTAGCTTGGCAGGAAACAGAAGGTATGTTTTAAACTGTGCTTTTTTAAGCTCCCTTATTAGTGGCAGAAAAACTTTTCTTTTAGCTATTACCACGGAAGAATAGTCATTGTCAAAATGCACAGTTGTCTCATTAATCTTAACAGGAGCTTTAGCCCAAGCAGATTTAAGAACCATCTCTTTATCAAAAGATGATAGAAATCTAACTATAACTGATCTAGGATAGTTTTTGTTAGAGTTAGTATTAGCTATAGATATATGTGCTCTTTCGATACCAAAAGAGAATGCTTCTGGTAAGTCTAAAGTTTTAGGGAGCCATGTTGTTAAAAAAGAAGTAATATTGTTACCTTCAATATTTTCTGGCAGTCCAAAAATCCTAATGTTATTGCGCCTAGATCTATTTTCCAGGTCATCCAGCTTTGTTTGTAAATGTGTATTTTGTTTCAGCAGAAACTCAATGTTGATTTCCTCTTCTTGGATTCTATTTTCCATGTCATTCACAGCTTCTTCTATGCCTGTCATCTGGATCTTCTGTTGTTGCAGGTCTATATGTAACAAGTCTATTTGTTTTGTAGTTTCTATGAAGGTATCTATTCTAGTATCCATTTTATCCATCTTAGCAGTAAGTTGCTGGATTATAGTTATCAGAGACTGAAGTTCTTTCTTGATGCTGGAGTCTTGAGAATTTGTCTTACTGGAACTCATTTCAGACTGATAAACTGACAGGAAAATTTCCAAAGTGATTTCTGACAGGAATATTGTTAAAATTTCCTTTCTTTTTTAGATATAGTTCAAGAACTATATAAAACAAACATATTTAGAAAGAAAATTACTTCAAAAATTAATTTTTTAAGTAATTAATTCCTGTCAGTGTAATGAAATTGGTGGAGCTGAAGAAATCTGCTGCTATCCTGTGTTCATCCTTGGCCACACCCTATCTGATCTCTGAACTCTTGACTAGCACTGTTTAGTAAAAAGTATTGTCTTGTGTTTTGACTATTTGTTATTAAATATTTTTAAACCCTTTCAACTGTGGCTGTTTTTGTAGAGATAACTAAGTTCTTTAGAGTACTTGCATGCCTCTGGTAAAATTGTACAAAGCCACTCTAATAGCTTTAGCCATGGGCTATACTACCAAATGGATAATAATATTGCACAATAATAATTGGACACCCTTTTAAGGGCCTTTGAGTAGCTGATAAATATTAGTGGGTGGTGGCAGCTGGTACTACCGTATAGTCTTGGAAAAAGGAGCACAGCTGGAGAACCTGTGCCAGCCTTCCCCAGGATTATCTGTGTGGTTCTATACTCTCTTCTCAAAATGTGTGTGTGAGTGTGAGTGTGTGCATGCGTGTGCGTGCATGTGTGTGTATGTGTGTGTGTGTGTGTGTGTGTGTGTGTGTGTGTGTGTGTGTGTGTGTGTGTGTGTGTGTCTGTGTGTGCTACTTGGGCTGGGACACGAAGCACTGGTTGGACAGAGAGTGTGCTGGAGGTTTTAGCTTGCCCACTAGGCTGAGATCTGGACTCTATAGCTGTACCAGTGGGGAGTCTTATCAGGGACCTGGAGAGCAAGGGAGTGACAATCCCTGGACTGACTGTGATCTCTGTGCATTCTAAAGGGAAATTGCACTTTACTGTGTGTATTTGTTATCCCTTCCTATCCTAGCAGGATCAGGAGTTGCTTACCTAGATGATATTGCCATCTACAGCCATTCCTGGTCAGAGCACCTTCAGATGTCAGGGAGGTGCTAGGCAGACTACAGAGGGCAGGGTTGACCATTAAGCCGAGCAAATGTCAGGTGGCTATGGCAGAGGTCTCCTACCTAGGACACAGAGTGGGGAGTGGTAAGATAAGGCCAGAACCTGCCAAAGTGGAAGCCATTCAGGCATGGACTGCACCTGTTACTAAAAAGCAGGTCAGGGCATTTTTAGAGATAGCAGGGTACTACAGAAAGTTTGTCCTCAGTTATAGTACCATAGCTGCTCCCCTCACAGACCTCATGAGAAATAACAAGACAGATAAGGTAGTGTGGACCCCAGCATGTGAGCAGGCATTCCAGAAGCTTAAATAAGCTTTGGGAGGACCCCCTGTGTTAGGCAGTCCAGATTACAGCAAATAATTTGTTGTGCAGGTGGATGCTTTGAACCATGGGTTGGGGGCTGTAATTAGCCAGATTTCTTCAGAGGGAGAAGCACACCCAGTGTTTTTTCTCAGTCATAGACTCCAATTAAGGGAGGAATACTATGCAGCTGTAGAAAAGGAATGCCTAGCCATAGTGTGGGCACTGCAAAAACTTCAGCCTTATCTGTATGGAAGGAAATTCACTGTTATGACAGATCACAACCCCCTAACATGGTTAAACAGAGCCAGCCAGCAAAATTCCAAGTTGCTAAGATGGAGCCTGGGGTTGCAAGCATATCATATGATATGTCAGTGCAGCACCACAGTGGGATTAGCAATGCCAATGCAGATGAGCTCTCAAGACATGGAACGGGGTAAGGTATACTCAGATAGACCTAACTCTCTCAAGCAGTGTTTCTTAAGGATCACTTGAAAAACTAGCTTGAGTTCTCTGGGGGGGGGTGATATGTGAAGATTGGGTGAAGACAGAGGAAGGCTGCCAGCCTAGCCAGATAGAATTTTGGAGATAATTCTGTCATCTGTAAATATTAATGTAAACCAAAGGCTTGTTGTCTTAAATGGTAAAATAGTCTTATATGTAGAACTGAAAATAATTAACAACAGTGCACTCTGCTGACCAAGTAACAAACTTCATGATACCCACACAGATGGGAACTAAACGTTTGAGTGTGGAATCCTACACTAAGGCACTGTACGAGTACATCCACTCATGCATGAATTGTGCCATCCCAAATAGAACCAAGACACTCTCCTCCCATAAAAGGAAGGCAATCTGGTGGTCCCCTCCATAAACAAAATATACAACAGTAGAAAGAAACTGTTGAAGAAAAGAGGAAAATCCCAGGATGTAAAAAACTCACTTAACAGCCTCAGTAAGAAGCTGAGATTCCTCATAAAATCCTCCAAAGCTAGTTACGAAAATAAAATTGCCAAAGATTCCAAAGACAACCAGAAGGCATTCTATAGTTATGTCAAGAATCTAAATGGCAATGCTCAGCTATGCTCTGAGCTACAACAGAATGGCATTAAATGTACTGATCCCAAGGATATTGCCAATATCCTGGCAGATCAATTTAGTGCTAACTTCACCCCCCTCTCACCCCCTAAAGGGCCCATCTCTATACCAAACGATTGCCAAATTCCAGTAATCACTGCCGCACAAGTAGAAACCTCATTCTCCAAAGCTAAGAATACAGTATCCATGGGACCAGATGGCATCCCAGGCTGTGTACTACACGAACCACAAAATGAACTGGCACCTCACCTAAGTGTCATGTTTAATCATAGCCTCACCTCAGGCTTCGTGCCCACTGAGTGGCGCACAGCTACAGTTATCTCACTCCACAAGGGGGATCCACCTCGGATCCCAGGAACTACAATCCCATCAGTCTGACGAGCCTGATCTGCAAGGGCATGAAATGCATTATCATTTGTGTTCGTGAAGGGCCAATCTTGTTCCTGAACCTGATTGATTTCTTTGAATCAGTCTCCAGAGCTGTGGATAAGGGTAAGGCAGTCCACATAGCCTATCTGGACCTTGACAAGACCTTCAACACCATCCCCCTCTCTGGAATCGTAGATAAACTTACTAAGCTGGGCATGAATCCCTACATCACTCAATGGGTTGCCAACTGACTTACTGACAGAACCCAGACTGTAAAAGTAGCCGACTCCAAATCCAGCTCCAGACAAGTGACAAGTGGAGTACCTCAAGGTTCAGTCCTGGGATCACTCTTGTTTGGCATCTACTTCTCTGAACTACAGGCCAACAGTAAGGGACTCTGTCCAACAAAGTTTGCAGGTGACTGCAAACTGGGAGCCATTATTGAATCCCCAACTGATGTGGATATTCTACAAAAGGGCCTTACAGAAACAGTTGCTTGGTGCCAGAGCCATGGGCTCAAACTTAATGTCAACAAATGTATAGTTATCCTCTTTGGGAAAAAAAACATGTATCCATGAATTACCACATAGGTAGCAGTACACTTAACACCAAAAGTGTTATGAGAGACTTAGGGACACAGGTGGACAGTGGTCTCACCTTCAATATCCAAATTGCCACAACAGTCAGGAAATCCTTCTCTGTGGCACACCTCATCACTAAGGGCTTTTCATCCAGAGAAAAAGGAGGTCATTGTCCCACTGTATTCATACCTCATTACACCCATTATAGAGTACAACACCCCATTTGTATGTACCTCACAAGGCATCTGCAACAGCTGGAAAGGCCCCAGAAATACCTCACTAAAGGAATCACAGGCCTAAAGCAGATGCCCTATGCTGACTGTCTAGAAAATCTCCAGCTATACTCTGTGGCATAGCATCTACTCAAGAGGTGATCTCTGCTTAACATACAAGGCCATGTCAAACCCTGAGCTGTTTGACATCGTCTAGTAAAAGAAATCCCAATCCCTCAGAGCCCCATGCTCCATGGATCTAAACCTTGTCATCACAATTAACAAAACATTCTGGAGGGATAGGTTCCTCACCCAGAGACTCCCCATACTCCGGAATAGACTGCTCATACATGTCAAGCAGAGTGCCTCCTTGGCCCTTTTCAAAAGGAGCCTTGATGATTGGATGGGAGGTAGGAAATTCACCCTGGGGATCACGTCAGTCGTCATGCCAGACAGCGGTCCAAAGAAGTAAATATTGTGGGAAGAAATATCCAGGGAATTGTTATGGCTAGGCTTGTATAGGTTCTAGGGCCAATAGCCTAGTAACAACCTATGAACCTATGAACCTATGTTGTGACCCTTTGATGTAAACATGGCTCCAGCCAGTCTAGATTAAGAAATTCTTGCTATTGTTTAAAGCCAAGAATTAATGGACAGAATTTGCATGCATAAATTTTCTTTATTGCTCTGGTTTTTGCCCAGAGGTGAAGGATGTAAATGTAGTTTCTGTTAGCCTGGGTACCCAGGGAAGTGTGAAGTAATGTGTAATGTGAACCAGGAATGTGATTTTAAAAACAGACAGAATCAGAGACCATTAAGCATTTTTGTCTTGACCATCAAACTCACCAGCACTGTCTTGCTCTATATGTAAGTTTATCGTAGACTTGTGTTTTCTCTTAGAAATAGCTAGAGACTAAAAATAATAGACTTAAGTGTTTTTTCTGTGGTGTCAGAACTGTACTACTGAAGTATCGCTGAACTCTTGACTAGCACTGTGTAGTAAAAAGTGGGCAGGGACACAAAGCACTGGTTGGACAAAGAGGGTGCTGGAGGTTTTACCTTGCCCACTAGGCTGAGATCTGGACCGTATAGCTTTGCCAATGGGGAGTCTTATTGGGGACCTGGAGAGCAAGGGAGCAACCAGCCCCAGAGTGACTGTGATCTCTGTGTGCTCTTAAGGGAAATTGCACTTTACTGTGTGCATTTGTTATTCTTTCCTCCTATATGAGACGTCCCTTACTGGTGTTAGTGGTGAGGATTGAGGCTCTTTGATTGCTGGGCCAGGGCACGGGCATCACAAACTGGATAACAGAACAATGTAAGAAGTTATTTTATTATCATAAATATTGTTATAAATTGAGTATCATTTCATTGCTACGTATGTTCAGTTTGTGATATAAGGGCACATAAGCTAACAAAATACAAACAATCCCTGCTCAGTGATAAACAAATATAAGTAACATAAAGATAACAATAAGCACTATGAGTATAGAAATGGATCGACATAATAGTGCCTGTAAAATTAATGGTGCTGTACATAGAAATGGCCTGCAGCTAATTTGTAAATGGGGAAACTGTTACCATTTTTTAAGCAAATAGATGTGAAAAGTGTAATGACTAAAATTGTTAACAGCAATCAGCTATTAAGTAATGGTCTGCACCTCTCAGCTGTATAGATTTCCGCAGAATGTCCAGGGTTTTGCCTATTTTTTTGGTACATTTTTCATAAAATTATGTTTTTCTAGCAAACCATTGCCAAATTACTGATGATTTAAGTCAGAAAATAATGACAGACATTTGAGTTTTGGATTTCATATCCTTAAGAAAACTCATATTAATGTAAAACATGTTAGTCTATCTACTTTTGAAGCATTTGGGCCTTTGTTCCCCCATTTTTTATGGCTTTGTCCAGATTTCTTGCTCTAAGAGGTTGAAAGGTATGGATTGACCACTGAATCAACACACTTTTAATCCAAAAGGACTTCTGATTTAGTTATAACATGTGTATTGATACTAACTCCACACCATGAACCCAAGATAATCATCATACCATTTGGGTAAGTATTAAGAAGGAATTGTCATCTCTTCCATTGTAGTATATTGTATATACTGTCAATGTAATCATGACTAATGTCTGTAAGTCATAACTGCCACTGTTTCATGCTATAGGCAATGTTATAAGTACATTTAAAATGCACACCTTTATGTTTCCCATTATAGGTTCATAGGTGATAGCTAGGCTGACAATACTCTGGGATAATTTTAAGGGGTATATGTAGGCTTGGACATTGATACTCAAACATTTACCTTTTATTAAAGACAAGCTCATGGAATTCATAATAATGTTTTGTTTTAGCGGATTGTCCTTTCTTCCACTGTGTCACAGGTGAGGTAAACAGCATAGCTTCACAAGTAAAAAACGAAAAAATGCACAAACCACCAAGAAAATTGTCGTAGAAGCAGTATGCAGACAATGAGAGTCAGTGAGTACTGAAATATTCCAGTGTGTGCTTTAAATCAAGCCAACACATCCAGTTCAGTACAAGGATGCTTTCTTTATTCAGACAAGCAAGAAGGTATAAGCACTTTTGTTCCAAACATTAAAGCAGGAACTTCATCAGATACAAGGAAATTAAGGAAGTAAACTGTTTTAAATAGGAAATCTTATATGACATCACTTCCTGGATTAGTGAAAACCACTCCCAAGTCTGAAACAGTCTTCTGGAACAGAAGTCTGAAACACTACACATAAATGTTTCCGCACAAAACAGTATAAATATCAAAATATAAAAATATATAAAAATACATATAAAAACTGATTGTGCAAATGTCAACACCCTAAACTATGTATTATAAACACAAGAATAAATATGTAAATATGTATATATATATATAGATGCTTCTGAAAAAAATATATATGTATATAAACACATATAAGTAAAATATGCATACAGTTAAAAATCCATTAGGAACAAATGAATACATTTCATGCACATATACATATAACAGGTATGAAGGCCAAAAAAAAAAAAAAAAACAAAAAATTTGTTGTACCATATCCATATCTAAAGGGAGTGTTTCACCTCTCAAGAGCCCTCAATTTAAGGAGACTGCTTATGGATAGGCAGTCATTTAAGTCTTGCCAATGAGGGATATCAAGTCATAATTGCCATAGCAACTAGGCTTTTTTGAGTAAATATGGCCAGGCTGCCCCCCAAAAGGAACATAAAGCACAATAGATCACTCTTTCAGTTAAACAACTATACCTTTCAGGTATTTTCTCAGAAATCTATAGGAAGGGTCAGATGATTAAGTGTGGGGCATGTAAATTTTCCCCTTTCATTTTAGAAGTCAGTGAATGTGAAATTAATACAACGAAAATAAAAATACCTGAGAGGTGTAGTTGTTTAACTGAAAGAGTGGTCTATTGTGCTTTATGTTCCTTTTGCCCATGTTTTTATGTGGGGAAGACGGAACGTAAGTTTAAAAATAAGATTAGCGAGCACCTTAGGAATATAAGAGATGCTAGTGAAGTGAATGCACTTGCTAGACACATTAGTGAGTACAACAATCACCAGTTCAAATTTGTAGTACTTGAAGTCCAAAAAAGACATAATAGGGGGGCAGCCTGGCTATATTTACTCGAAAAAGCTGAGTTGCTATGGCAATTACGACTTGATGCCACTGATTGGCCAGGCTTAAATGATAGCCTTTCCATAAGTAGTCAGCTTAAATTGAAGGCTCTTGATAGGTGACACATTCCCTTTAGATATGGATATGGTAAAAAATGTTTTTTTTTTTGGCCTTCATACCTGTTATATGTATATGTGCATGAAATTAATTCATTTGTTCCTAATGGTTTTTTAACTGTATGCATATTTTACTTATATGTTTTTATATGCATATATATTTTTTCAAAAGCATTTTTATATATACACATATTTACATATTTATTCTTGTGTTTATAACACATAGTTTAGGGTGCTGACATTTGCACAATCAGTTTCTATATGTATTTTTATATATTTTTATATTTTGATATTTATACTGTTTTGTGCGGAAACATTTATGTGTAGTGTTTCAGACTTCTGTTCCAGAAGACGGTTTCAGACTTGGGAGTGGTTTTCACTAATCCAGGAAGAGATGCCATGTATGATTTCCTATTTAAAACACTTTACGTCCTTAATTTCCTTGTATCTGATGAAGTTCCTGCTTTATTTTTGGAATGAAAGTGCTTATACCTTCTTGTTTGTCTGAATAAAGAAAGCATCCTTGTACTGAATTGTACTGAACTGGACATGTTGGCTTGATTTAAAGCACACATTGGAATATTTCATAGCTTCACAAGTATACAGAATGTCATGCCTCCATGTACCAAATAGTTAAAGACAAGATCACAGCTAACTCTTCAGAAGTGAATACTAGTCCTGGTCTCCATGCTGCCATGTAGTCTAAACCTCAAAATGCACTCTCTCGAGGCACTCTTAAAAATGGAGAACATTGATATCTGTGCAGTAACTGAGACCTGGTCCAAGGCTCCAGAGAGCACCCCTGCAATACCAGGCTACAACTCTTACCACACTTTTTGGCCACTAAACCAGGACCGAAAAACTAAAGGTGGAGGAGTGTCCATATTCACCAAGGATATTCACACCTCCAGGTTAGTTGCCCAACACAATACATCTGAAATTCTCCAGGTGCAACTACCACTAGGTAAGACTGCAATCCAAATTGTATCTTGCTACAGATCCCCCACCATGCCCCAAGAGTCTCACTGCACCTTTCTAAACATACTGGAAAACATTAAGATACAACCAAATACCCTAATGCTGGGTGATTTCAACTACCCTGCCATTAACTGGGAAAATTACTTATGTACCAACACATTTGCCCAACGGTTCCTGGAATTCATAAATTCCAATGCCCTGGATCAACTAATCCATAGTCCCACCAGGGGCTCCAGTATCCTGGACCTGGTCATTGCCAACATGGGAAATCAATGCTCCACACCAGTGGTCACCCCCTTGTTGGTTTGGTCTGACCATAAGCTAATCACCTTTGACATCCACATTACACCCCCCCCCTCCAGTAAGGAAATATCTGTAAAAAACTTCTCCAAGGCCAGCTTCATGCTACTCACGTCAGAAGTGACAAACTTCATGACACCCATGCAAATGGGAACTGAAAGTTCGAATGCCGAATCCAGCACTAAAGCAATGTACGAGCACATCCACTCGTGTATGAATCGTGCCATCCAAAACAGAGCCAAGATGCTCTCCTCCAAAAAAAAGGAAGCCGATCTGGTGGTCCCCTGTCATAAACAAACTATACAACAGAAGCAAGAAATTGTTGCAGAAAAGAGGAAAATCCTAGTATGCAAAAAACTCCCTTAACAGCCTCAGTAAGAAGCTGAGATCCCTCTTAAAATCCTCCAAAGCTAGTTACGAAAATAAAATTGCCAAACATTTCAAAGACAACCACAAGGCATTCTATAGCTATGTCAAGAATCTAAATGGCAATGCTCAGATCTGCTCTGAGCTACAACAGAATTGCATTAAATATATTGATCCCAAGGACATTGCCGATATTCTGGCAGATCGATTCAGTGCCAGCTTCACCCCCCTATCATCCCCTAAAGGGCCCATCTCAATACTGAAAGATTGCCAAATTCTGGTAATCATGGCCACACAGGTAAAAACCGCACTCTCCAAAGCTAAGAATACAGCATCCATGGGACCAGACATCCTGGGCCGTGTACTACATGAACTACAAAATGAACTGGCACCTTACCTAAGTGTCATGTTTAATCAAAGCCTCACCTCAGGCTTTGTGCCCACTGAGTGGCGCACAGCTACAGTTATCCCACTCCACAAGGGAGGATCCCCCTTGGATCCTGGGAACTACTGTCCAATCAGTCTGATGAGCCTGATCTGCAAGGCCATGGAATGTATTATCATGGAACTTATAAACAAAGACATTGGCAACCTTCAAACACTGGTCCCCAGCCAGTTTGGGTTCATGAAGGGCTGATCATGTCTCCTGAACCTGATTAACTTCTTTGAATCAGTCTCCAGAGCTGTGGATGAGGGTAAGGTGGCCGGCACAGCCTATCTGGACCTCGCCAAGGCCAATGACACTATCCCCCACTCTGGAATCATAGATAAAGTTACTAAGCTGGGCATAAATCCCTACATCACTCAATGGGTTACCAACTGACTTACTGACAGAACTCAGACTGTAAAAGTAGCCAACTCCAAATCCAGCTCCAGACAAGTGACAAGTGGAGTACCTCAGGGTTCAGTCCTGGGACCACTCTTATTTGGTCATCTACTTCTCTGAAGTACAGGCCAACACTAAGGGACTCTGGCTAACAAAGTTTGCAGATGACTGCTAACTGAGAGTGATTATTGAATCCCCAAATGATGTGGTTATTCTACAAAAAGTCTTACCAGAAACAGATGCTTGGTGTGAGAGCCATGGGCTCAAACTCAATGCCAAGAAATGTATAGTTATCACCTTTTGGAAAAACCATGTACCCATGAATTACCATATTGGTGGCAGTACACTAAACACTGAAAGTGTGATAAGATACTTAGGAACACAGGTGGACAGTAGTCTCACCTTCAATAACCACATCACCACAACAGTCAGGACATCCTTCTATGTGGTACACCTCATCACTAAGGGCTTTTCATCCAGAAAAAAGGAGGTCATTGTCCCACTGTACTCATCCCTCATTAGGCCCATCATAGAGTACAATGCCTTGTTTGGTATGTACCTCACAAGACATCTGCAACAACTGCAAAGGCTGGAGAAGCAACTCACTGAAAGAATCACAGGCCTAAAGCAGATGCCCTTTGCTGACTTAGTAAAAAAAACTCCAGCTATACTCTGTTGCATATTGTCTACTCAGAGGTGACCTCTGCTTATCATATAAGGCCATGTCAAACCCAGAGTTGTTGGACATGCTACACTTAAAGAAATCCCAATCTATCAGTCACACTCTCCAGGGACCTAAACCTTGTCATCACAATGAACAAAACATGCTGGAGGGATAGGTTCCTGATCCAGAGACCCCACATATTCTGCAATAGACTGCTCAAACATATCAAGCAGAATTCCTCCTTGGCCCTTTTCAAAAGAAACCTTGATGACTGGATGGGAGATAGGAAATTTACCCTGGGAATCACATCAGTTACCCTGCTAGACAGGGGTCCAGAGAAGTAAATATTGTGGAAAGAAATAGCCAGGGAATTGTTATGGCTAGGCTTGTATATGCCCTAGGGCCGATAGCCTAGTACCAACCTATGAGCCTATGAACCTGTGTGCAGGAAAGGTAAGGTCACTGAATGAGTGATATTCCCTCATCTGAATAAGTCATGAACTTTCGGATGTGATGATAAACCAAAGTCCCATCTGCTTGAGTTGGTGGTAGCTCAGATGGATGTAAAAGATAACATGGCATTTTTTGAAAATAGTAGAGTAGTATATCCTAGACAAATTTTCACTAGTAGTATAAATACCACCTCACATATCCCATAAAAAGAGGTCCCTGGCCTAGTAGAACTAAACAGGTAAACAAAGGATAGCTAGATGGATGGGTCGATATATAGATAGATGGATGATTGTCACTGTTGAATTGACACCCTGATCTCATGTGGGAAAAAGGGGTTGATGATGGATGGATGGATAGATAGATAATAACTGTAGCATAAGCAGAGTGTTTCTATATTTGCATTGGCAGTGCCAGTTAAATACTATTAAAATATTAGGGAGGCAATTTTTTCTTGTCATGTAATGAGGTATGTTATGGTCTCTTCCTTTGTATTATACATGCATAGAACACAAAATCTTCCACTGTAGAATCCTAACAAATGCACTGGGCTCTTCTGTTCCTTTTCATTGCATGCAGTATTAGAATTCTCATCAAAAGTACATAAAAAAATGGGGTCACTGCACTTCTGATAGCATACAGACAGGACACTGATCACACTGCAGTAGATGACAGGTTGCTATGTTTACATTACATTACATGTTGTATTGTTTATATCCATCCATCATTATATATTACTTTTCAGAGAAAAAGAAGAAGAAAGAGAAGCATCTCAAAGATACACAAACCAAAAGTAATGTTAACAATGCAGAAAAACCAAGACAATTTCCACTTAACATGACATTTAATAAGAAAGTGAGTAGAAAGGTCTTTGAAATTAGCAATTTAACAACATACTAGATGAGCAAAAAGAGGAGAAAAAAGCCAGAAAAAATGAGGGAAAAAGAATTCACTCGGGGGATGTCGGTAAAAGACATTTATGATAAGGAAGTGGCTGTATTTGATAATGTGACAACTCACAAAGTGCATGGTCTCTGATGCAAGGAGCTTTATGCAAATGTAAACAAAGGTATTATGCGTATGCTAGGCTTCTCAGTGAATATGGCTCAGGATATGCATTATAATTTTCATTACAGATTATCCATATTTCAGTGTCTTAAGTCCCAGTTCTTTTAAATGGGTATAAAACCAGTTATGCACATGCTCTCTACAGTACCTGCACAATACAGAATTAATATGAAATTATAAATTCACAAATCAGTTGAGTGCAGATTCCAGGAGCAAACATAATTGTGTGTTTGGAGCATTTGTTTTTTGTCCTCGGAACAAAAGCTGCTGAAAAACTGCAGAATATACAGTGTACAAATTTGACTACTGTGGTATTCATATTGTTAAAAAGTATCAAAATACTGTAGAACAGGTAAGACTAACAAACATTATTTAAATGCTCAGTAAATTAAATAGCTTGTGACTGAACATTAACAAATTACAGAATATAAACAATTCAAAATTCTGTAAACAGTGCAGTCACTGACATATTCAAAGCAACAATTCATATATAGCTCAAAGTGCAAATCATAAAAGAAAAAATACGCAGAATGCTATGAAATTAAGTTAATTTAAGATAAAGTAAATGTGCACCAAATAATCTTTTAGTGAAACAGTTAAATTTTAAGTCAGCAATCATTATTCACATATGCCATTCTCTTCCATGATTATCATTGCCATCTAGATGAACAGTGAACCTGAAATAAACACAGCTATTATTTATAAAGTAGATAAAACATGGAGGAAACCATACAGAGAAGACCGATTAAAAGTAATATGCAAAACAGGAAATCAAAACGTGAGTCCAGAGTAAATGATGTAATAAAAATGTTATCAAATAGGCCATATGCCCCAGAGCCCCATTATATAGAACTAAAGCTCTCTGTCATTGTTTACCCAAATCAATGCCTTGTGGTAAACATATTGTATGCAAACACAATCACTTTAGTCTGGAAAACAAGACTGGGTGCCTGAATTCCATAAAACCTTTCCAAACCAGTCAGACATCAAGGATATATCCTTACTGTTCCCTGTTCAAAGTGATTAAAAACATTGTGGCTGGGGATGAAAACATTGTGGCTGAGGATTTAGTGAATGCTTTCATATATGTGGCAAACTATCCCACGATTCATATTCTGTCTTGGATTACTCTCAAGACTTTAACAAACTACATATGAAGAAACATGAGCAAACAAAAGCAAATATCACTGGAAATTAGATGCTGATCCAATAAAGAAATTTGATATTGCTGTCCACGTATTGTTACTATTTCATTTCCAAACCACTGATCTGGAAGAAGGCTCCTGCAAATGGGTTCAAAACTGGCTGTTCAACTAAGATATTTTAACTCATTACAGCAATGCAGACTACTTCTCTGCTATTACCATGTATCACACCCCCTCCATGACTGCTACATTGGAAACAGTATTAGAAACTCTTCTTTAGGATGTATAGGTCACTTACCTAAGCCTTAAATACGTTGAAGCCATAATGTATTTTAATGATATTTTAGGACTCATAGGAATATCAAGGCTACTGTGTCTCTTGAGCACAACCCTTGCTGATTCTCATCCCAGACTGTGCCTTCTTTCTCAATGAGGGTTTTGCCAGTTTTGCCTGGGGGTGAATTTATGACTACCTATCCAATTTTCCAAGTCTTTTGTACAGAGGAAGATAATGTATCATATTGTTTTATCTGCAAGGGGAGTCTATTTCAGAGGTGAGGAAGATGTTGAGCAATTAATCTGTCTCTCCATGTTGCTTGATTGCTCTGCTGAGACAGGTTTCGATCCCTTGTTCTCACATTTGTGGGACTGTTTAATTTGTGAAGGTACAATACATCATACACTACTGGGTTCCTGATTGCAAGTAAGGTAAGGTATAGAGCTCCTCCAAAAACCCTATAAAGCACAGAAAAGGACAGTGTTTCTGGTCTTTTCTGTTAGCTTAGGACTTTTAAGCCTGTGATTTTATTTGTTAGGGACCTCTGCGGCCATTCCAGCTGTTTGACATATCTGGTGAGGTGCATCCCATCATGGGCATTGTATGCTATAACTGGTCTAATCAGTGCTGAATACAAGCTGGTTTAACATAAAAAATAATATCTTTAGTTTTATTGCAGTTAATTAAAAGTTATAATTTGACTTCTCAGGCATATGAGTTAATAACAAAAGTTGGAACATTAATACTGCAAAAAGACAATCGTACTGAATGCTACCATTTAAAAAAAAACAGTAATAATTAAAACATCAGACACTTCAGCTGTATCAAGAGTTCATGTCTTTTTCCTAATACCCTGAAACATGAGTGGCTAATTGCCTTGTCATTGTCTACTTGTAACTTTGATGAAGACTGCAGAAACATGCTCAAGGCAGCAAAATAAATAATTAAATAAATAAAATAAAAACATTCATATCTGAAAAAAAAAAGCAATTCTCGATAATGGGGAAGCTATATTAATAACAGAATGGTATACTTGGCAAAGAACAATCAGTCATTTATTCTTTGCCCAGTATATGCTTTAACCAGTTCAGGGTTGTACGGATGATGAATACTTTCCCAGCACTCAGTTACTGCAAGACAGATAAAATAATTCTGGATGAGAAGTAAATCTGCTGTTGATTGCATATGAGCGGACGAACACACACACGCAAACACATGCACACACATGCACACACACACACACACACACACACACACACACACACACACACACACACACACACACACACAATGACGTCATGTATATGCACAATTTTGATGATAGCTATTTCACTTGTGGCATGTCTTTGGGATATAGTATGCAAGCAGACCATACTGCAAAATCTCTCACAGTCACAGGGAGGCCAGGCAGACTTTGAACAGAAGGCACCTCAGCTGAGAGCTAAACTGGAAACCTAACCACTTTGAGGCAGCAATGTTAAACACTGTATTACTGAGATGTCTGCAAAAAAACATAACCATTGCTTGCAAGAATAGGACAGCATATTGGCTCCATGGAAAGATCGAAACTTCTGCTTTGTGTTCAATCATGACTTTCTCTCAGTGCTTGTTTAGAGTTGGTTATGTTTTATTTCTAAAGATTCAGACATAACTGAGAGGCAACAAAGAAGTGAACTTCATTGCTCGACAGTGTTGCCCAGTCTAAAAACAATACTATTTTTTGTAGCATAGTACAGCTGTACCTTCCCCCACTTACAGATATGCAGAACATACAGAATACAACAGAGGCCTTCATTATGTAATAGAAAAGATGTCTTATTAGCAGACTGTAAAATTAAATATTTCCTGGTTTGTTTTTCTGATAATATATGATTAAAAATTGTAAGCCATTCTGTTTCTGCAGAACTAACAAATAATCTATGATTTTGTTTTACATTTCTCACTGAAACACTTCTGCCATTAAATGCATTAAACATGTTCACATCATTAAATCACAGACACTTGTCAGAACTGAAATTCTTTAAATTGAAACTGAATGAAAATGCATTGTTATTGCAATTAAACTACTGTCATCATTCCCCAAGTTCTTTTGTTCTTCATGTTTTTTACTCGTGTGTTACTATGTTCATACTAATTATTTTGCTTAATTTGTTTTAACACTGTATCATGCTGTATTATGCTGGGTTAATTCTAATTTATTTTCTCCGTGTAAGACAGCATTCCATTTTGTGCTGGTTGCATTTTGTGGACAGTGGTGTGGCATTTTTAGAATGCCAGAGAATTCTGACATAGTCAGTATTGATGCAGTCCAGTCCTTTAGAAACGTAGAATACACACTGAAAAAAGTTGCTAAAGCATGCATTGAGAGTAATTTAAAAGAACAAAAAAAATTCTGGTAACTTCTTAAAAGCTAATGCTTTTTCATAGCATTGTTTTCTGATTACCTTTTGTTCTAAAACATGTCTGTATGCAGGCATGTTCTCAGCAGAAATGGATAGCATGGCAGCTTGTCTCAAGCAGGAGTATAGGCTTCATTTACTGATGCTGTGGTGAGTACAATACAGAAATCTCAAAGTCTGTCCCATGAACTGTCATAAAGAGTGAAGACCAATTGTTACAGAAGTTCACATCACAATGCCTTTATTAAGGGGTACAACTTCTATGGTTATTTTTGTGAATCCTATCGCTGATAACCATCAGGAACTGACTCACTTGAATGTACCATCCATCCATTCATTTCCCTTGAACTGGACAAGAGCAGATTATGCCATGGTCATGATCTAGGAAGGTATGAGATTTTCATATTTCTGACTGTAGCCCCCCCCCCTCATGACTGCAGTGACCCCTCACATATTTGAGGGTCTGCTATGCCTTTCCTATGCATGTGCACACCCCAACATAGATATGATGAAACTATCATACAAATACAGATGGACAGATCCACATGCCATGAAATTGTCCCATAGCTGCATTAGTTTCATTTCTATCATCATTTGGTACTGGCACACCATTAGTCACTCAGCAATGTCCTCCCTTGTAATATTCCCAAGTTGTCAGTTCAATAATTCTTTCTAGGTCAAATTGTTCATAATCAGAGTGTATCCTTCTTATCCATGGAGTTGGAATATGGGGGGGGCGTTATTTGAAATAAGCCTAACTCCTAGAAGAGATATTAGAAATTTTACTTCAGTTCATCAAAAAATAATATCTGAAGGAATGTTGTAGCACTGAACTTTCAATCCTGTTTTCAAAGAAATCAGAAAAGCTCCATTATAAATGATATTTCTAAGTGAACCACAAAGACTTCTCTGTCTAGCTATTCATCTTTAAATATTCTGCTCTCCCAGTGGCAGCCCATCTGAAGACAGAAAAATGATTTTATCAAAATAAAAGTGCTGCGTTACTTTGGCATATATTTCTTTTGGTTTAATTGTGCTGATGGTATCATCATTTTTATGTTGCATTTGCTCAAAAATAATGTTCATTGAAATAAAAATGCCTTTACAATGAAAATATTTTATATTTCTAAAAGAATATACCTACGTAGTTCTTTAAATATAACACAACTAAAGAATTTTAGTAAGTTTCAACCAGTTTGACTTATTGCAGTGTAGCAGATAGAAGAAATAACAAAATCAATTATTTTTGATGTGTATTTGATGACAACACTCTTTTTCTGGAAACTTCCTCATCCAAGATACTAGAATGTTAAACTGTTTGCTTTAAGACTGCCTACTTTAAAGAATTATTCCTGACAAGTAACCTCAAGTGACATGAAATCATATGCCAGCTACATGTTTGTGCATGGATTTTAAACCTAATGTTATTCGTATGAATTTGTACAAAAACACTAGGATTAAAACCGAATTTGTAAGGAAACATTTTTCCCCTTTTTTGGATAAAGTGGACATAAGAAAAATATTTCCTTTGTAATGTTCTAAGTAGAAATATGTCTAGTTATATTCTATTAAAAGTATTTTATTTCATAAAGCCAAGTATTTGCAATGGATAGCAATGCCAAGGCACAGGCAATATTACAAAAATATCTTGAATGTGATCACATTCATATTCATAGTCATAATTCTATGTCACTAACAGTTAAAAAGAAAGCCGATCTCAAAAATAAAAACGCCATATCACCCCCCAAAAAAACTTAAATACTGATGAAGATTTGATATAAAGTTGAACAATTCACTATACCCCACACTCATTTACAAACCCTGCTGTATTTAAACAGGTCCTTACTGAATTATTAAGCAAACAGCATTCCAGTTACTGTATAAGTTAATCAGAAGTAGAAGCTGATTCTCATTTATTGTCAGAACTCCGCCATTTTGTGAAAACCTTCTGAAAATAATCACTATATGTAGAATCACTAATTGTTTAGAAAGTCTTTAGAATCTGGAAAACTACCTGTTTGCTAATTGACAACATTTAAATCTTTAAATATCATTACCTACATCCCTCCTACCTTCAAATAAAGATTATCTGCCTGTAGAAACAAATATTTAAAATTTTGTCTTGTAGATAAAGTCTAATGACTGTTAAAAGCAAATAACTAGTCTCATAATTCATAGGTTCATAGGTAGGTACTAGGCTATTGGCCCTAGGGCCTATATAAGCCTAGCCAAAAAGGTGTCCTGGCTTTCGACATCCAAGAAAATTATTTTCCTGCTCCCCTGTCGAGCAGAGCCACAGAAGTGAATTTCCTATCTCCCATCCAAACATCAAGATTTTTCTTGAACAGTGCTAATGAGGAGCTCTGTTTGACATAGATAGGTAGTCTGTTCCAGAGTATGGGAAGTCTCTGGGACAGGAATCTATTCCTCCAGCATGTTCTGTTTATTGTGGTGACAAGGCTTAGGTCCCTACAGTATATAGCTCGGAGGGATTGGGATTTCTTTAAGTGGAGCATGTCCAACGGCTCTGGGTTTGACATAGCTTTGTATGTTAGGCAGAGATCACCTCTGAATAGGCGATATGTGACAGAGTAAAGCTGGAGTTTTTTTGAGATGGTCTATGTAGGGCATCTGTTTAAGGCCAGTAATCCTCTTTGTGAGATATTTCTGTGGCCTTTCCAGTTGTTGTAGATGTCTTGTGAGGTACGTACCAAAAGGGGTGTTGTACTCTATAATGGGTCTAATGAGTCATGAGTAGAGGGGAACAATGACCTCTTTTTTTTTGGATGAGAAACCTTTTGTGATGAGGTGTGCCACGTAGAAGGATTTCCTGACCACTGTGGCAATGTGATTATCAAAGGAGAGACTACTGTCTACCTGTGTCCCAAGGTCTCTTATCACACTTTCTTGTTAATTTTCCACTTTCACTATCATATCCTTCAAATAACAAATTGAATTAGTTTGTATAGATACATTTATTCATCTTCATTTTTTATTACTGGTAGCTCATCATGAACTTACTGATATTGAATCTTATGCTTTGCACATTGACTTCAGTATGGAAAGCACATACCTTTTATGAAGTTTAGTTTTTCAAACTAATATGAATATCATTGCACCATGTTTAATCATCACTGGAAGTAAAATGTAGTTAAATTATTCAGTAAGACAGTAATCGAGTCAGAGGATTCATCAGGTATAACAATACAAAATGCTTAGCAACATCAGTCTGGTTGCCACAAAATTGGAGTTGATTTCTTTTTTTGTAGAAGTAACTATATATTTATTTGCTTGTTTGTCTGTGTATTTATTTATTTGTTTATTTTTTTGTAAGGATGTACAGCAAGCATAGTTCTTTGTATGTGGAAAGTGGATCTTTGAACCCAGTATAAAATATATATTTATTTATTTATTCAGATATGCCAATCACGAACGTTTAAGTGGAAAGATCTGTTTTCAGTCAAGTCGAGGAGGTGAAGTCTAATGGGCATACTACAAAGAAGGACAAAAATACAATGATCAGATTTTGAAAATAAATTTTGTAGAATGCTGTTTAGCAATTTGTTTCCTCTGATATCACCTATTGGCCAAACTTCTTTCAAGAAAATAAGCTATATGCCTCCCAAATAAACTAACTTACTTAGATCAGCACATGTGACTGTCAAAAGTGTATTGGTTCCTTTAATAATTTCTAATTATTTTAGTTTTTTGATATGCAAACAACTTTGAGAAACCTCATGTATGATTTTTTAGCCACTCCTTCTATTTGGATATTCCTCTGTTCAGTTCAATTCTCAAAGTTATTGGCAATTATCTACATCCTTTGCTTTGGCTAAGAGACAATGCATAACACATTCACTGACCACTTAGGAACCTAGGGACTAATACCTTTCTTCTACTCACATACATACATTAAAAATGATGCCAGGCAACTCACAACCTGTACCTATCCATGTAGTTACTGTGTACTGCTTGCATCAGGCAGAGTCAACCCTGAACTACAGTTGTGTTGCTGTTTTGCAAGGTAGGTCCTTAACCTACACTGTAGTCTTGTGGAATATTATGACACATCCTTTGTATTTATGACCTTGGTGCAGTATGAAAGTAAATAGTGATGTATTTGTACAGAAAATTAAGTAACATGTGACTACTGACACTATTTTATTAGTATGTGTCCATTTGTAAGTAGTAGACCTCATGCATGGAACCTTCGCAGATTCCAACTGCAGCAGATTACAGGTACATCATTCAAGTCAGAAGTTTTAAAGTGAGGCTATACATTGCAGCTTCTGACTTCAGACTTTTCTGTATCTTACCAGTAGATGTAGTTTATTCCCCCACCCCTCCAAAACAGGGTGCCCCCTTCTAAATGGCATAACAGTAACTCATCTGTGCTGCCCACAAACCCACAGTAAATGGGTGTTTGTCACAATTATTATCCCCTACATTTCCAGGAGAATAGAGCAGATTTGATCATACATTGTATGCATTAGGTAATGCATGTATAGCAGTGTACATTGTTATTCAGGTGGTTGTATGATAAATATCTGCTGTTCTGGTAAGCTACGTCTGTGGCCAAAAGGACTAAGGCAGCCATCCTGTCCGATTAAGCTGTAATGTTGTTGCTGTTGAGCTTTTCAATCCTGCTATAGGTAATGGTTTTGGGTATGTACTACCCATAGGTTGGGTTTTGCAGAGTGTTACTCTGTGTCCCATACTGTTATCAACTTTGCTTTGTCTTAATTTCACATTTGCGCAATATGTCCCATGTTTAAAACCTTTTTGATAAGGCTTAGGTGGTTTGCGTGGACTGCAGCAGTGCAGAAACAATGAAAGAAGAAATAAGATTTATGTTTGACTGCCAAAAATACACACTGGATACATTCAGTCAATGCTGTTAGTAATCAGGAAATCCTGGCCTGGATTATTGATAGGAGTGGGCTGTAGTAGTGGGTATATAAAACATAATAGTAAAACTCAGATGTGAGCAATGTGCCTCACATTTGAGCACTGCTTATCAACATGCAAACAGTATAAAAAGGCAAAGGTGCATGCATGTATACTTAACCATTGCACACTCTCTCTCTCTTTCTCTCTCTCCTACTCTGTCTCCCTCTGTTTATATATATATATATATATATATATATATATATATATATATGTGTGTGTGTGTGTGTGTGTGTGTGTGTGTGTGTGTGTGTGTGTGTGTGTGAGTGTGCCCATAGTGCCCTACATACCTATCAAGTTCTTAGAGTAGGAAATCAGGAGAAAGCAACAAATAATGGGGGGACAAAGGCCAAAAAATAGGGACACTTTTCAAATATTACACTTACAAACTTAGAAAGGTGATAGATTAACAGGAGTTACATTTCCTTGAATTGTCTGACATATGAAATTCAGATGTCTGCCATTATGTACGGATTTCATTTCTCAATGATTTGCCATAGATTTTCCAGAAAACCACAATATTATTTGAATCAGACTATAAATATTAGTCAAACATCTGGACATTATGCGAGACTGTGGACAGTTGAGAGGTATGATGCCCTATCATTCTCAGCCACCATGTCTCCGTTAAGACTACATGTGAAAACATTGCAAATTGAGGGTACATTTTAAGTATATGTACATTTATTTACAAGCCATCCCTTTATTTCTCCACCAGCAATGACACCAATAAGCACAACAACCCTGATTAACCTTGAGTTTTCCACACATATATCACACCCTGTACAAGTTGTAATATATGATGTTGTGTTCTCCTTCATGCAGAGGGCCTGTTGATGGTGCTCATAGGCTTGCATATCCAAACACAAACAGACAAATAGGCTCAATAAGGGTACTCTTGTCACATAACTAGGCTACGTAACCGTATATGTCTGCTAGGCTAATAGCCTCAGATGATACTATGAGGCAATGTGACTATGCAGGCCTTCCAAGTTGTTGTCGAACACATGGTTTGGTTATGTCATGTAGTATAAGTTCACCTGCAATCCTACATGAATCAGACTTGTGCTGTGATGCATACATTAAGTGGCCTGATCTGTAGTCTACAAAATTAGATAGATAGGAGTTCTAATCTTACTGCAGTCAACAGTGTGTGTGTGTGAGTGTGTGTGAGTGTGTGTGTGTGTGTGTGTGTGTGTGTGTGTGTGTGTGTGTGTGTGTGTGTGTGTGTGTGTGTGTGTGCGTGTGTGTGTGTGCATGTAAACAAAAGTGGAAGTATGTATCCTAGTCTGACTTCGCAAATGACATGGTTTTCCATTGTTTTGTTGCTTGCACAAATATCCAGTCAAGGCAGGCCTCCAAACTTTTGTCCCCCAAGTGTCCTGCTGATGTCATCTACCATAAGATCACCTGCGGTCCTGTTAAAATCAGATTTGTGCTGTGGCATGTGTGTTAAGTACTTTGATCTGTAGTCTGTAAAGTTAGATAGATAGGGATTCTAATCTCACTACTCTCAACTGTATGTGTGTATAAACAAAAGTAGAAGTGTATATCCCAGTTCAACATCACAAATGGCATAAGTGTGCATTGTTTTTGTGCTTGCACAAACATCCAGTCAAACTAGGCCTCCAACCTGTTGTCCCCCCATGTGGCCTGCTGATGTCATCTACCAGAAAATCACCTGCAATCTTTTCAAAGTCAGACTTGTGCTGTAGTGTGTGCTTTAAGTACTTTGATTTGCAGTATGTAAACCTAGATAGGAAAGGGTTCTATCCTCACTGTAGATTGTGTGTGTGTGTGTGTGTGTGTGTGTGTGTGTGTGTGTGTGTGTGTGTGTGTGTGTGTGTGTGTGTGTGTGTGTGTGTGTGTGTGTGTATGTAAATAGAAGTAGAAGTGTGTATCCCACACTGAATTCACAAATGGTGTGGTTTTGCACTGTTTTGATGCTTGCAGAAAAACCCAGTCGAGGTAGGCTTCCAATCCCCACTCCTCCACTTGGCCTGCTGATGTCTACCATAAGATCACCTGCAGTCCTTTTAAAATCAGATTTGTGCTGTAGCGAGTGTATTAAGAACTCTGGTCTGTAGTCCCTTAAATTAGACAGTTAAGAGTTCTAATCTCACTGCAGTCAACTATGTGTGTGCATAGACAAAAGTAAAGGCGTGCATCCCAATCTGACTTGTCAGATGGCATGAATTTTCATTGTTTTTGTGCTTGCCGAAACATCCGATTAAGGCAGGCCAACAACCTCCAGTCTGACAAGTTGCCTGCTGATGTCATCTACCGGAAGATCACCTGCAGTCCTGCTAAACTCGGACTTGTGCTGTGGCATCTACATTAAGTACTCTGATCTATAGTATGTAAACCTAGACAGGTAAGGTTTCTATCCTCACTGCAGTCAAGTTTGTGTGTGTGTGTGTGTGTGTGTGTGTGTGTGTGTGTGTGTGTGTGTGTGTGTGTGTGTGTGTGTGTGTGTGTGTGTGTGTGCATGAATGTGTGCTTGTGTGTGTATAAATAGAATTGGAAGTGTCTTATCCTGCACTGCATTCATAAATAGCATGTTTTTGCACTGGTTTGGTGTTTGCACAAACACCCAGTCAAGGTAGACCTCCAACCTCTAGGCCCCCATGTGGCCTGCTGATGTCATCTACCAGAAGATCACCTGCAGTTGTGTTGAACTCAGACTTGTGCTGCAGCATGTGTGTGTTAAGTACTCTGATCTCTAGCTCATAAATGTACATAGGGAGGGATTCTCTTCTCACTGCAGTCAGTGGTGCTTGGTGTGCGCTGTTGGTGTATGTTACAAAGAGCATTTTACAGCAGCCTAATGGACACTGTCCTTTTGAGTTCCACAGACAGTGCTGATGGCATCAGCTATATCAGATTATTGGATATGTATATGCCACAAAGGGCCATGATCATACACTGGTCGGACAAATGTGTAGATGTCACCTCATCCTATATAAGACAAACAGTGACATTACTGTCATTATATGTGCAAACATCATGACATCTGTTTGCAATGATGTTGCACAGGTTGACACATTAGATCACATAGGAGTGCCCATGGACTTTGTTTTTTGTGGATGATACTGTAGTCTGCATTGAGAGTAGAGTACAGGTGTATGATATCCTGGGGAGGTGGAGATATGCTTTACATAGAAAAATAATTAAGTGCAATAGGACTAAGACAGAATATATGTGTGTGACTAAGAATGAGGATACAGGAATGGTTAGAATGCAGGGAGTACAGTTGGCGAAGGTATATGATGTGAAATACTCTGGACCAACAGTTCAGAGTAATGTTGAGTGTGAAAGCCAGGTGTAGAAGAGAGAGTAGGCATGGTGGAGTGTGTGTGGAGAAGAGCATCAGGAGTGATCTTTCACAGATGGTTATCAATAACACTGACATGGAGGGTCTACAAGATAGTAGTGAGACCAGCTATGTCATATGGGTCACAGATGTTGCCAGTGACAAAAAGACAGGAGTCGTAATAGTTGTTGGCAGACTACCAGATATTACAGTTTGCATTGTGTGGGCTGAGGAAGGGTAGGAGTATTAACCATATATTACAGTGTCGGCTCATGTTGTACAGTTTGGATATGAAGACAGAATTGTGGGTTTGTGTTGGTTTGGACATGTGCTGAGGAGTAATGATGGGTATATTGGGGGAAGGATGCTAAGGATGGAGCTGCCAGGCAAGAGGAAAATAGGTAGGACTATGATAAGGTGTATGGATGTTTTGGTAGAGGACATGCAGGTGGCTGATGTCACAGAGCAAGATGCAGAGGATGGTTAGAGATGGAAGCAGAACATCTGCTGTGGTGAGCTCTAATGATACTGTCCAAAAGAATAGGTAGAAAAAGATGACATCTCTATTTACAGAAACCACATCTGTACACTTGTGGCATGGGTGTACAGTAGGAGTATCTAAATGATGGTTACTGTGTCTAGACTCAGTTTGACCTTTATCACAGTGCTTTTGTATTACCTGCTCTGGATTTTGTGCAGATGAAGTAACACTTTGCCCTCATACATGCAGAAACATCAATACATTTGCTTTCAAATACAATCATCTGCTGCTATAGAGCAGAGCACATCTAGCTGTCAGAACTTCTGTTGCATAACATACAGCAGTTTAACCACTTGTCTATCAATAACAGAGGTATTAATCCACCTTATGATGGACATCATAATGTATATCCCATAGATTAGTCACCTGAAAATGGCAGTCAGATCACATATACACCTCCTGTTTGCATTCTCTATGCAGATACTAGGATGAAACCTCCCATTATCAACTACCATATCCCCTCTGTTTCCTCTGCTAGCACAGTTGGCATGAATTCCTGACACAGTGCAGATAATGCCTCCCATACACTGAATACCCTGTATCCCCTACATCACTGAATTACAAAGTTCAAGAGATCCAGGTATAGTAGGGATCTGGATTCAGTCCACTCTAGCTTCCAGATGGGTAATGCTAGAAAGGTTGTCTACCCACACACGTCGACTCCTACTCATAATATGCACCCAATTCAAACCATCATGTGCAGAGGTACTCCCCACAAATCAACATAAACAGCAGACACATCCTAAATACAAACAGGCTTCAAGCAGACAATACACATCAGACATATCATCACCACTGTTTCACCATAGAACTGTTCAAGGCAATGGACATGTATCCCAAAGGTTCTCATAATAGTTGACTGTATAGTGGGATGTACAGATGCACCACTCAATAACTTAAAGACAAATATGTTTAGTGTCAGCTATGTGGCAGATGTAGTCATCACAGCACACATGCAATCAAGTCTCTGAACAACAAGTCCCACTCTTATTCCAGCATACTTCATCATGGTATGCACAGCTTAAGACGTGAGTATATAAAATATGTGAACACAGATATGCTTGAGCTATCTAAAATTAGGTCCTCACCAGGAAATGGAGACTTTGGACAGAAACATTGTCTTCCTCTAGTTTTTCTTGCTTCAATACTTTGTACTGTAGCATTGGTGTTAAAGTTGACAGACATAAAGCATCAATGGTGGTTAGGAAACGAGGTAAGCTTATTAGAGATTTACAGGCTTACTCTAATGGGTCAGCGTATCTGCTTAAATTCAACCACAATGTTTAAAGCAGGAGATATTTTCCATCTACAACTAATAAGACTGTTATTAATAATACTGACAACAGCAACAACAATTCAAGTGTAGTTGTTGATAATTCTGACTGTTCTGACAATACTGGTAATGGTAATACTAACAGCCATTCTGCACAAGTGTCCAATAATAATAAAGGAAATAACAGCAATGATTTGGGTCCTTTTTTAGTTGACTCCACCGGGAACAAAAAGACTCCCAAGTGGACACAACAAGTGAACAACAAGAACAACGTGAAAGGGAGGAATCGGAGAAAGAACTGACTTTTGACATAGAAGTGCTGAGTTTGACTGGTGATGCACTAGACAATGAAGTTATTTCTGTTTTGAAAAAGGGCTTTTCTTTTGTTCCCAATAATGCTGTGAATATTCCTAGATTAATTGTGGATTTTAGATTGTACATCAGGAAATAAAATTTAATTTTCATCTTTGACAACATTCCTAATGTTCAAACTGTAACAAATGTGTTTAAAAAGAACAGTACTTACAATCCAGCTTTAAATTCTACCATTCAAATGTTTGGTACACTTTCTGAGAAACAGTTTAGAGCTATGAAAAGATATATTCTTGATTCTAATTTGCCTGAGGGTGAAAGAAGGGCTCTGTTTAACTTAAGTAACAACAATGAAGTTAGAGTTATGAAGGCAGATAAAGGGGGTTCATTAGTAGTTATGAAGACTACATCTTATGAACAAACTATGCTTACTTTATTTGCTGATGACAACTGTTATAAGGCAGTTAGTAGTGAATATATTCTCAACTGCTTTAGGAATTTGGAAACTACTTTATTTGATTTATTTTGTGAGGTAGCATAGATTTTGACACGTACAGGTTTTTACAAGTGGAATACCATAAAATGGCTGTAATGTTTGGTATTCCCAATGTACATAAAACTCATACTTGTCCCCTTTTAGGCCTATTGTATCTGCATCATACTCTAAGACAGAACCCATTTCAGTTTGGCTTGATAGCATCTTCAATCTATTTGTTCAAGTATCTAAGTTTTATTTAAGGGACTCTTGGCATTTACTAGAACTGTTGAACATAAAGTAGTAGATGGTTCTTCTTCTACTTCCTTTTCTTTTGCAAGTTTGGATGTCACCTCATTATATACTAGCACTGATCAGGAGGTTGGTTTGGAATACTTGACGGAATATCTGAGTATACAGTTCTTGAAAATGTTATGGTCAACACTGCTTGCACCCTTATGGAATTAGTTCTTACTAATAATTTCTTCAAATTTGGTCAGAGTTCTTTTCAGCAAACATCTGGAGTAGCTATGGAGTCAAGAGTAGCACCCTCACTTGTCAACATTGTTATGGCCCTTTGGGAAATGAAACATCTTTTATGTGTCACCTTTTGTAGAAAACATTTTGTTTTACAGGCGATACATAGATGATTTAATCTTTCTTTGGAGGGGCAGCTATAATAGTTTTTACTCTTTGTTGAGCATCTTAATCATAGCACTACTTTTTTGAAGTTCACTATTGGCAGTTTTGGGGACTCCATAGACTTCCTAGATTTACATCTTACTTTTGACATTAACATTTTGTATTTTCAGAGCAAGATTTTTAGAAAGAACACCTTTGTTAACCAGTACTTACATCTTGAGAGTTTACATCCTGACCATATGAAAAGTGGGGTTGTCAAAGATCCGTTTATACGACTCAGCAGATTGACCACTGAACATTCAGTTTTTTTTAGAAGAAGTAGACAAATTGTTAAGTTTTTTTTCAACAAAGAGGTTATGACTTGAATTGGCTTCACAGGATTGTTCAGGAAGTTACACAGCTTAGGGTCACTTCTGCACGTCCAATTTTGGACAACAATGTCATCTGTAAGGTCACATCTCATAGTGTCACGAATGGTGGTTACAAAAATTTCATTTTAGCTTTTCCTACACCTATTTGCAATGAAATGAATGTAATAAGAAAGATTCTTTTGGAACATTGGAAGGTAATATTGGGCAGAATTGCAGAATTGGTCAAGATTTTAGGTGACAAACCATTTTTTTGTTACAAAAAGGTAACTAGCATCAAGCACATTTTAGAATTTAAGAAAAATCAGAGTACAAGTTCAGTAGTTAGTTCAGTCGGACGTTTTTCATGTGGTAAATGTAAACAGTGTAAATACATGAGTAATGTGTCCAGTTTAGATTTCAAACATTTAAAAATAAAGTTTGTGGCTAGAGGGCGCTACTGTTGCAACATGACCAATGTGGTATATTGTGCAACATGTGACACATGCCAAAAGTTCTACGTTGGGAAAACCATTAGAGCATTAAACAAAATAATTTATGAGCATTGTTTAGCTATAAGAAAGAAGGATGTTAAAAATGCTCTGGCTGTTCATGCCACAGAATGTGTACTGTTTAAGAAATTTTCTTTTTTTGTTTTGGAAAGGATTAACACTGACTTGTTTTCTGGTGATTATAAGACACTTTTAGAGTGTAAGGAAAGCTTGTGGCAGATATTATTATTAGCTGACGAACCTCCTGGCCTCAGTGGTGCAGTCAACATGAAATGTTTTCTGCAGATGGCTAGGATTAAATAATTTTATAATGTTATAGTTTTTTATTATATGGATATTTAAACCACTTGATTAGATATTTTTATGGTGACAATATATGCATCAAATAATAGTTTGATTCAATAATTTAAATGTATTTAGTCATTTCACTTTAAGGTTTTTCAAAATGAAAGTAATGTGATTTGATATCAAACGGTATTTAAACAGTTTGTAATTAATGGAGTGTTTGTTCTGAAGAAGCTCATGTGCATTAGAGTGAGTGAAAACGCTTAACAAAGTTCCGTTGGTAGTCCTGTGGTTGGATTTATTGTCTCCTTTTTCATTTTGGTGCTTTTTTTATCTAGTTTTGGTCAAGTATATGTGAGTTTTATATCATCACCACTGCCTCACCATAGAACTGTTCAAGGCAATGGGCATGTATCCCAAAGGTTCTCATAATAGTTGACTGTATAGTGGGATGTACAGATGCACCACTCAATAGCTTAAATACAGATATGTTTAGTGTCAGCTATGTGGCAGATGTAGTCATCACAGCACACATGCAATCAAGTCTCTGAACAACAAGTCCAACTCTTATTCCAGCATACTTCATCATGGTATGCACAGCTTAAGATGTGAGTATATAAAATATATGAACACAGACATGCTTGAGCTATCTAAAATTAGGTCCTCACCGGATATATTCCTATGTTTGAGCAGCATTATACCCTCACCTAGAATGATGCCACTATATAAAGAACAACAGATTCACTAAACTTGCCTGAGTTTCTTTTGTCATAGTACAGTGATACAGTACCTCTCAGTGTGTGATCACATGGTGGATAGAGCGCACTGCTTTGCTAGACATAAGCCACTTGACTGCACCATAATCCTTTTATTAGACAAGGTCACAACAGCAGACTAACCAATGTGAAAATGTACACCTCCAACAAAGTGAAGGCCATGCTGATAAACCCTAGGAACTCACATCTGAAGCCTTACTCTCTGTAAGCACTCTTCACAGTGAAGATGTCAATGTTTGTGCAGACACAGAAACCTGGTTCAAGGCAGCTGTGTGTACTGCCTTCCAAACATCCACACAGCAAATGAAAGTTGTGTAGAGCACAGAAGGTCTTGTATCTATTTACATTGAAGATTAGTACATCTCAAGACTGTTTAGAGAAGATAACTATATGGAGTTATTCTATGTCCAGCCTACTGTGTATAGGAAACTCCTTCCTCTTGTTGCCATTAATAGGTCACCATCCATAAATACAGAAAGCCACACAGACTATATATATTACTACATGATACAATTAAAGTAGAGTAAAACAACCCAGTCATAGGTGAGTGAAATTATACATCCATTGATCAGGATAATTATAGGGCAGCAAATTAACCTGCACAATATTACCTGGCATCTGTGAACTGAAATGCCATGGAAGAAAGAGTGCAATACCCCACAAGGTTATCTTATATTTCAGACCTGTATTCTAAAAATGTGAGTGAATAATGTAATGGCACATGTGTAATGCCTGCACTGTTAATCCAAACATAAGGCACTATGTTTTGAAGTAGATATAGCTGCTGAGCTCCCCAAAGGAGGAGTCAGGTTCACAATCATCATCCAAGGTACCTACACACTTCTAAGGGAGGTCTAATATAATTCTAAGACACAGTTTCCACCAAGGTCATTGCCACCTATAGCACCTTGCTTCCTGGTGCCCTGTCTACACATCTACACAAATGTATACACATAGCCATGCCTGATAGGCTCAAACAAAGATCCTCCAGAAAATACATAGAGGTGTATGGATCCTCCAGAAAATACATAGAGGTGTATGTCTGTCAAAACTACGTTATACAGTAAGTGAAAGAAGCTGCTGTTTACAAATACAACATTGAGAAACCAGGGTTGGAAGGCCACACCCCTCAGCATAAAAATGCAAATAAGACACCTTCAAGAACTACACAGAGCAGCCATGCTAAGAAATTACACAACAACATATGCAAGGATAACCAGAGGGCTTTCTTCATGTACATCTGCAAAATGATATAACTTAAATGTATTTGGATCAAATTGTGTATGGTAGTACACACACTGACCCAGTGTAACTTCCAAACCTGCTAGGAGACATGTTTAGCTGAACAATGTCCCCCCCTGCCACCACTACACCTAGTACAAACCATGTGTGAAGATTCATCCCTGAGCTGTAGTATCTACAATGACAAAGTTATCACTGCCCTCTCCAAGAGTAGGAGCACAGTCACCATGGGACCAGATGGCATTCTGGCCTGTGTTTTTCATGTGCTTCAGCAGTGAGCTACTCCCCTAGGCACCATATTCAATCACAGTCTGAATACTGCTGCTGTCCACAGTGAGTGGAATACAGTGATCATTTTCCAAATACACAAGGCATAATTGGCAAAATGCAGGTGTAATTATAGAACTATAACTCTTACAACCTCTGCAGTTAGACAGTGGGTACAGTTTGTATGCATCTCAGACACAAGGAAATAGTTGACCTCTAAACAGTAGATGTTTTCCAGTTAGGCGTTCCTAAGGGTATGTTGTGGCTGCAAAACCTGTTCATAGGTTCATAGGTTCATATTAGGCTATCTGCCCTAGGGCATTTATAAGCCTAGCCAGAGTGTATGTGGCTTACACCACCCCTTAGGATGAGAATACTACGCCCTTTTAGGGTTTAGTTTACTATGCCTCTGTCTAGTAGTGACACAGAGATGACCCCCGGGGTAAACCTACGATCTCCCATCCACTCGTCGAGATTTCTCCTGAATAGAGTCAGTGAGGGGCTCTGCCTAACATGGACTGGGATTCTGTTCCAGAGTGTAGGGAGCCTCTGGGTTATGAATCTGTCCCTCCAGCATGTTCTATTTATTTCTGTGTTGAGGTTTAAGTCACTTGTTCTCGTGGCTCTGATGGATTTGGATTTTCTGAGGTGGAGCATGTCCATTAATTCAGGATTGGACATGGCCTTGTACGTCAGGCACAGATCACCTTTGAGTAGGCGGTATGCGACTGAATAGAGCTGGAGTTTTTTCAGTTGGGCAGCATATGACATATGTTTAAGACCCTTTATCCTCTTGGTGAGGAACTTTTGGGGTCTTTCCAACTGCTGCAGGTGTCGGGTGAGATACATCCCAAATGGGGCATTGTACTCAATCATTGGCCTGATAAGAGAAGAGTACAGGGGCACAATGACCTCTCTTGATCTAGATGTGAAACCCTTCATGATAAAGTGGGCAATATAGAAGGTCTTCCTAACCACTTTGGCAGTGTGAGTGTCAAATGAGAGGTTACTGTCAACCTGGGTCCCTAGGTCCCTGATTACCTCTTCCGTACTTAATGGATTACCGCCTATGTGGTAATTTGTCGGTACCTTGTTTTTCCCAAAGGGTATGACTATACATTTTTTGGCGTTCAGCTTAAGGCCATGGCTCTGGCACCAATTATCCATTTCTATGAGGCCTCTCTGAAGGATGTTTGTGTCCGCTGGAGTATCAATTATGGCGCCCAGTTTGCAGTCATCTGCGAACTTTGTCAGCCACAATCCTCCTATGTTTGCCTGTACCTCGAAAAAATAAATGCCGAACAAGAGAGGTCCCAGGACTGAGCCCTGTGGGACACCGCTTGTGACTAGCTTAGAGTCTGACATAGCTCCAGCAACTCTGACCCTGTGGGTTCTGTCCTTGAGCCAGTTTGCAACCCATCTTGTGACATATGGGTTTACATTTAAGCTGGTGAGTTTGTCTATGATGCCCGAGTGGGGTATTGTGTCAAAGGCTTTTGCAAGGTCAAGGTAGGCTGTGTGAACTGCCTTACCCTCATCAATGGCCTTAGTGACTGTTTCAAAAATTCGACCAAGTTCAAAAGGCAGGATCTGCCCTTGACAAAGCCAAATTGGGTAGGATCCAATGTCTGTAGGTCCCCAATGTCTTTGTTTATGAGTTCCATAATGATCCTCTCCATAGCTTTGCAGACCAGGCTTGTCAAGCTTATGGGGCAGTAATTTCCAGGGTCCGTAGAAGCACCGCCTTTGTGAAGTGGGACCACTGTTGCCGTACGCCACTCTTTGGGTACGTATCCTGTAGTAAGGCTAAGATTAAACAGCAGCCTTATGTGTGGGTTTAGTTCCTCTTGGAGGTCATGTAGCACACAGCCTGGGACACCATCCGGTCCCATTGATGCTGTGTTTTTAGCTTTAGAGAGGGCGGCTCTCACCTGGGCATCTGAGATGTTAGGGAGGCTACACTCTGCTGGGATAGTTATTTCTCCTTTTGGGGGGAGGGGGAGGAGAAATTTGCACTGAACCTGTCTGCCAGAATGTTGGAAATGTCAGTGGGTTCAGTGTATTTTGTGTCATTTTGGACTAACTCTGAGCATATCTGGGAGTTTCCACCCAGGTTTCTAACATAGCTAAAGAAGGCCTTGTGATTGTCTTTTGTGTCTTTTGATTTTTCTCTCAAAGTTGGCCTTGGATGATTTTATGAGTGATCGTAGTTTTTGCTAGTACTGATCAGAGATGCCTTCCCTTTTAGGGATTTTGCTCTGTCATGTAGTAGCTTCCTCCTCCTGTTGTAAAGTTTGTTTATGGCTGGGGTCCACCAGACCAGGAGCCTGCCTTTGGGGGAATGGGTCTTGGTTTTATTTGGGATTGCATGATCCATGCATTCTTGAAGGTGCCCATAGAAGGCATTTGCAAAGGATTCAGCAGTGTGGGTTGTGGTTTCCACTGGCCCAGGGGCCTTGAAAGATATCACTTCAGTCTTAAGAAGTGTGAAGTTTGCTTTTGAGAAGTTTTTCACTGTGGTCTTTTGTGCAGGGGGTGGGGGTGGGATGTGGATTTCCAGAGAGATTAATTTATGGTCTGATCTTACCAAAGAGGGATGTACTTCCGGTGTGGAGCATTTTGTCCCCATGTTTGTGATGATCAGGTCTAGTATATTGTCTCCTCTTATGGGAATGGTGACTAGTTGTTCCATTGCATTTGAGTTTATGAATTCTAGGAACCTTTGGGCTAGGGTGTTGGGACTTGAGTAATGTTCCCAGTCTATGTTTGGGTAGTTGAAGTCTCCCAAAATGATGGTATTTGGAGAGACATTCATACTCTCCAGTGTCTTCAGGAAGGCTGTGTGAGGTTCCTGAGTTTGAGAGGGTGGTCTGTAGCATGCTACAAACTGTAAGGCAGTTTTGCCTATGGTTAGTTGCACCTGGATAGTCTCCGATGCATTGTGCGATGCCAGTAACCTGGTGGTGTGGGTATCCTTGATGTTTATGGATACTCCCCTCCTTTGTGGTTCGGTCCAAGTTTTGGGGCTGGAAAGCATGATATGAGGTAAAACCTGATAGTGCTGGGGTGCTCTCAGGAGCCTTGAACCAGGTTTCAGTCACTGCACAGACATCGATGTTCTCCATACTGAGGAGGGCTTCGAGGGCGTGCATCTTGAGGTTTAGACTTCTGGCATTGAGCAGCATTACCCTTAGTTTTTTTCCACTTGTGTTTTCTAGGGAGGTAGGTTTGTCATTTGAGCCTTGCCTAAAAAGGCACTATGGGGTGGCAAGAGCCTTGGCCAATATCCGGAAGCCCAGGGGTGACAGGTGCAAGCCATCCCTTGTGAAGCAGCGTGGCTTATCAAGCATGTCATCCCAAGCAGACAGACACTGGATCCCCTTAGAATGACACCAGTAATTAAGCCAATTGTTAAAACTGATCATTTTGTCTTTGTACTGTGGCATCATTCTTGGTGAGGGTAAGATGCTGCTCAGGGTCAGGGTCATACCGGCCTGGGCTACATAATCAGAGAGCGCCTCTATGTCTCTTTTCATGTAGTCCAGGGAGGTACGTCTCAGGTCGTTCACACCGGCATGTACAATGACTGAGTCATATTTGTACTTGCTGTGGAGTAACCTGAGTGCTTGTGTTATGTGGTGGATTCTAGCTCCCGACAGGCAGCTTACTGTGACCCTCTCCTTGTTCAGTCTGGTGAGCGGGACATCAGTGTGCCTGACTATGGAGTCACCTATTACAAGAGTGTCTGGCATGTTGTTTGGCCTTAAGGGCTGTGACTGTTTAGCACACTGACATTGTGAACTATGTGTTGCATGTGCTATGTCTTGAGGTGGTGGTTGCTTGGGTGTCTGCTTTGGAGGCCTGTGTTGTTTTGGTAGATTTTTAATCAGCGCCTCCGAGTATGTTTTTGTGTGTTTATGTGTTGGGATTCAAGACTGTGTGTTGGGATTCAAGACTGTGACCAGAGACATAGAACACGCCAGAGCTGTGCACACATCCTACTGTAACTTGGCTAAGACCTTCATCACAATTCAACATTTGTCCTCAGTAGAAACTAGCCAAGGTGAATATCAAATCCTATTTTATCAGTTGGTTTGCAAATGGGATTACAGACCAATGACATTCAATCACAGTGCGAGACTTCACATCCAGCAGCAGACATGTCAGCTGTGTGGTAACAGACATGTCAGTGCTGTGGCGCCTCATGTTTGACTATAATTCTCAGAGGTCCTGAACAAAGCAGAGGGTCTGTGGCACAGGTAACTGCTGACAAAGATATGGGTGTTATATGAACTGCACAGGAATGAATCAGCATATCGTATGGTAATAATAAATGTACCTGCTTATTATAAAATAACCATGAGTGCAGTATTCCCCACGTCTGTATTGATAGACTTTGGTACACATGTCAGCTGCAACCTGGGTCTACTGTGGGGAGGTAGACAGTCTACATCTTACATTTGATAAGCAATGACATTACATCATTAGCAGTATATGTTAGTAATCCCATATATCCAGCCCTCATTGGACATAGAAATGAATATAATTCTCCCCTTGATATGTATTATACCAGACACTTGCACTAACTTGACAGACCTCAGACATATTTGAATAATAAAACATCAGAGGGTCTCCTACACATGTCTTCTGTGGGCAGAATGTTGTGGCTGTCACTGTGTGCAGCATGATATAGATAGCCCTCTAAGGCATACATAATCCACCTCAAAGCTATCTGTGGCCAAATGGGATGCCAATGCTGCACATGCATAAGTAATGTGGAATACCAGTTACCTGTCCCAGGTATCTCAGTGTACACTATGTCATACATAGGACATGCTGTAGAGACAGATACATCTCTCAAAGGCTGTCACTCTCTGCTGTAGGCTTCAAATCCATGTCAAGCAGAGCACCTCCATTACTCTGTTGAAGGGCATGCTGGATGACTTGATGTGAAAACATTATATGGCATGAATCACTGCTACTTCTCTCCTGAGCATGGGTGGTCCTTGATCAATAAACCTTGGCCATGCATTATATCTCCTTTGAATAATATGATGGGATGTAACGTCTATGCTTCTAAACACCATCAGGTCCATACCCTAGTCACATCCTATGAACCCCGGAAACTATGGAGATTCAAAAAAGAAGATTCAAAGAAACTCTACTGTCATTTATGAACACACAAGTGCAGCCTAAATGAAATTATAAATGTAAGCTCATGAGAGAAATGCAGTGCAAATAACATAGATACAGCAGTATCAGAGAACAACATAAGAAAGAAAATAACAACATGTACAATGTGTAAGAGGTAGTTCACATTACAAAAGCACACTCAATATAAATTATCCAATGATAAATAATAAATAACCACTACCAAACCCCTTCACCATTAAGATAGAGAATAAATAGAGACTAGAGAATAGCAGCCATTTGGTTACATTATTGCACTTGTTAACCTTAGATGTGACTCAGTATAGCCATCATATTGCATCAAAGTAATACTGGTGGTAATTGCTCAGAGCAGCAGGATTAAATAAAAAAAAAGGCTTCAATGTATCAGGTATTATGGTTGGTGTCCGAGTTATTAAGCCTCACAGCTGTAGGATACAAACTGTTCCTGAATCTGGTAGTCTTACAGCAGAAGCTGCAGTACCTCCCTTCTGACACAATTTGTGAGAATTACTGTTGGGCCTGATGGGTCGAATCAGCTAGTATTTTTTATATTCTTTTTCTTGTGCTTGTAAAGAAAAGCTCCTGTATAGAAAGGAAGTTTGTGCCCAAGATTTTCTCAGTCACCCTCACCATCCTCTGCAATTTATTCTTCTCAGCAACTGTGCTATGAAGTTGCTAGTGAGGATTCTATTAATAGCTCCCCTGTAAAATGTGGTAAGAGCAGGCAGTGGGACCTGACCTTTTTGAGCTTTCTCAGGAGGTGAGGCCTCTGTTGAGCCTTCTTGAATATATGGTTTGTATTAATGCTGTACATGCAAAAAGGAACATCAGACTGTATTACCATTCTGATGAGATTTGTCTTCATTACTGACATACAATCCTGAGCTCTGAATCTGATGGGTTGACTTTGGATGTGCACCCATATGTTTGTACTAAACAATCCTTAATGAAAAAGTTAAATATATTAATGAGACACATGTAATTGTCTGACTTCACCACCCTTACTAAAGCATCCACTATACAGTAGATAAACTACTATGGTAGCAACTGTCTAAATAGCTATTTACATTCTAATTGATAGGCACAATTATCAGTTGAACGGTATAAATGGAGGTAATAATGTCATCTTAATATAGATAGTCACCCTCTGCATCAGACACATAGCTTTAGTATCCCTGAATCTAAAAGATAGATGACAGGGATGTGGCACAGTTATCGTCACTTGCACAGGGTGTTGTTTCGGGTTGCAGGAGGCCTAGGTTGACACAAAAGGCTGGTGACTGTGTGTGTGATTAAGCAAGGGAAGCAGGCAAGATGGACCATATAAATGCTGCTTGTGTCTCTGTAGGTGCCCTCAGTGTGACATTGGTGTGTGTGTGTCTGCATGAACACAGCCAAGCTCAGTGCTAGCAATACGTGTCTGTATGTCAGACAGCTGTGAGCCTTGAACATGACAATTGGCTCTTCCAGGAGTTGCACTGGCACCTCTATGCCCAAAATCAGATGCTGTGCTGCTACCTGAAGTTGACTGATGCCTTCTAGATATGCTCCCTTCAAGGGAACACCCACGATCACGGCCATTTGGCCAGCTACATCTGGGTGTGAATAGCACACTCCCTACTGGACCAGTGGATGTACTGCCACTCTGGAAGTTTGATCAGGCATGGCCTTGTTGGCTCTCAGCAGATGTGGTTGCTGACCTATGCTCTTGAGGCCGATGCTCCACTCCAGCAGCTGTCCCATCACAATGTGCATTCTATGACAGATACACTGCACTCCCTCACAGAAACATCCCATTTGAATGTGTCATTTAGATGATCCAGGAAATCAATAACACCATGGAGGCAGTCACAGATGTCATATTGTGCTGCATCTATAACACTGAGCATTCTCCTGGAGTTCCATTCTGAACATGCCTGTGTCTCCATGATGGCTCTAAATATACATTGACTTACATGTAATGAGACATCTACAATAGGTTGGGGAGGGACAGCAGGCCACCACCGAGCACCCCTATCAATCTGTCTGTGTGGCACATTGCCAAAAGTCTGGTTATGGCCAGTGTCAACAGTCATTGAAGCTTCAGTAGTGGCCACACTTCCCTGGTCAATGTCATTGCCCTACAACTGTCCAGTATCTATGACCTCAGTGGACTGTGTATGTGTAGGCATACAGGCTGTCTGGTGATAATGAGGGGAATCACTGGATGTCAACTTTTGTCTCAGAATCAGCCTCTGCAACCCCTGGCTGTGCCTCAGTTTGGCCACCATCACCGTCAGAGTCTGACAACAAACTGACATCAGGTGGCATAAGGTACACAGGACCACTTCCATGTTCACTTGTGATAAAAGGAAGGAAAACAGGAATACATTAATATCTGCACTACTGTGTTGCAATATATTTTAATCAATTTACACAGCTGCCACTATTACAGACATTCATACCTCACAACCTATTAGAGCAAGGCATGCAGACTAAGCCATGAATAATGTGTGGACAAACGCCCAAGAGTAGGTAAAATTGTGACATATTGCTTTACAGACCTAGAAAGGTAATAGAATAACAGGTATGTCTTACACAGTCTGCATGTGAGATCTCTGACATTATGTTATGTCTCCAATCTTTAATGCCAGTAGTTTGCAACACAATCACTATGATCTTAAATATGGGCCAGATGTATGAGCCACACATCTGCACATTCTGCAAATATCTGTACAGTTGACAAATCACTGGCAAATCATTGAGGGCTGAGGTCAGGGACTGATGGCACACATATGCGTTTCAGACCTTATATCTGTCAGAACAGTCATGCTAATGCATAACCTGTTATTCTATCCACTTCCTCAGTATTTACTAGCAATATTTAAAGAGTGTCCCTATTTATAGGCTTTTGTCCAGATTCCCTGCTCTAAGAGGTTGAGAGGTATGGTGCGGAATGCCTACTGCTGCTACAAAAGTGTATCTGTGAAACACAGGGTTAAGGCACCCATCCTGTATTTGACATGTGCATCGGATGGTGAATTGGATTGTAGAACTATGTGAGGATATTTCCTGTGTAGCTACATAGTCTAGTAGTGTATGTGATACATTGATTTTATATTCTGCCTATTATCACTTTTTATCTCAATATTTGGTGTATGCGTGTTGCTGCAGATAGAACAAATGGCATCAGCTATGCATAGCTGGTTTGTGCACACAGCAGCAGTGCACAAACTGTAGAAGATGACCACCCAAATAGCGGATGGGAACCAGACATCTAGAAAACGACCTGGGATGCATTCGCTTAATGTCAGTCTGCATAGCGCAAACCTGATAAATGCTGTTGCATTACACCTAACAGTGAGAACCTCAGGATAAATATTATGTAGTAGATCTTTATGTAACTTCTCTTCTGGCTTTGGATGTTAAGTGCTGGCCAAAAGTTTACATGGTCCTGTGTTCTGATACAAGTATTGCAATTTATATTTTACTAAAGTGTCCTTGCATTACATTGCAATGTAATTAAACATTCACATGTATTCTTTAATCCTTCTACTGGTGACAGCTGTTTAGGACTGCTATGTGTAAGGTCCATGGCTCTAGTACAGCAGAAATCTCTCTTTTTTTTCAATGGTGTCCCACCTCACACTATAGTCACCCTGAATTATTGTGGTTTTCTAGTATTTCAAACATCCTGAGTATTTTCCTGATGCATGACACAGTAATATTGTCAGTTGTGTACTGATATGATAATATCTGCATTAATGAATTTCATTTTATTGATTCCCAATGCGCAAACACAGGCAACATGTTTGCATGATGCTAAGCAGCGTACACAGCATTTTCAAATGTTGCAAAGTCCAATAGTGCATGTTCTCAGTATCTGTCAAAACTGGAATTGGCAGGAAAAGTCAGTATACATTGGTGGCCACCTGCATTGGATATGTCTGGTGTTCAGTTGAGGTTCTGAGATTTCAGTCTCAAAGGTGGGGTGTACAGGAGTACAAAGTGTTTGTTGGACTCCTAGTGAATGATTATGGTCCCTGGCTATTGCAGGAGCACTGTAATGGATCAGATCACAAAGCCGATGCATAGAATAATTTAGCCCAGGATCTGTTCACTGTTACCGGTATCCCCAACACTGGCAAACAGTGTAGGAATCACTACCGAGACCTCAAGATGAGGAAGAGAAATACCCTCAACCATTGGATTGAGGGATGGAGGAATGATGGCACCCCACAGATGTGTAAGTATCACTTGCAGGCACTGATTGTAGGCATTAGCAGCTTCATATGTTCATTATTAGTGTTCTCAATGGTATTCTGTTGTGTTCTGTTTTTCCCACAGCTAATGCAGACAGGGCACTGAATGCAAGGACCTATGAAGAAAGAATGAGAACGATGAGAGACGCAAGTGTTATATATGCTTCGAAACAGTACTGCTATTGTTGCATTATAGGACTAAATACAGCTTATTGAGGTAAAGTCTTGTATCACGTTGAGTATGCATTTTTCCATTGTAAAGCAAAAGCAGGCACTCATTAGTATGTTACTTAGAACAACAGTCCAGTATTACAGAGTAGACAGGGGTGGTAATTTAGAAAACCACACTTCCAAAGTAGACAGTTGACATAAATATTGCAATGTAAAGTATGACCCATATACCAGGGACAACAAGATCATGCTGCAGATTATCATTATAACATTGAACCTGTATTTATAAAGTGTAAAAGGGAAGAGTGCTTGAATTATGCTGTATTCTAAAGGAAAGGTACATTATTACAATGAACACTGCTTGTGGGTTTGAATAACACACTCCTCATATTTAAAGCAAGCTCTTTAGAATACTGTCTGAGCTTATACTCAATAAAAGTACAATACTGTCACATATTCATAATGATAGCATTATAAGTGCAGACCTCTATAGCTGTGGCTCATATGGCATGCTGTCAAATGTAATCAGTGTACATGGAACATGCATATGTGCAATAAATGCCCCCAAGAATGATTGTTGAATGCAATATGATCTGTACTATAGTGCGTCTGTGTTAGCAGCAGAGTAGTATTCAAAGAAGTAAAGTTAGTTATTAGTATTTTGTATTATTGTAAGCAAAATGTATCAGAATATAGTACATTATTTGATCTGTGTGGTTACTAATCCTATTTTTTTCTCTCACTCTAACATTTCTCTCTGATTGTTTTTTATATTATTCATATTTCTTATTACTATTTGCATTGTTATTATATGATGTATATAATCATAATTGTCATTATCATAATTCTTTTTTATTACCTATGGTTTGTTAATTATGTATAATTTTCTCTTGTTTTTCTGTTAAATATCTTTTCATTTCATATAATTTCCCATTATGTTTGCAGTTCTATTATTTATTATTTTTGTACTGATTTATTTTTATATACGTACATTTTATTTAATCACAAAAATAATTCGCTGGAGTACCTTCCAAAAGACCATTTATTGTTAGTGCTTTCGTTTAGACAAATTTCTAAACTTCTTCAGACATCTTATTCCAACATGCAATCATATTAATAGGGACTACAATTAAACTTTAATTGCTCAGTAAATTAAATCCTTAAAGCAATATGTACTAAAAATAAACACACTGACATTAAGTACCTCAAATCCGCAAAAAACCTAATAAAACAAAAATAAGAGGATGCTGAAATGTGGACACTGTAATCAGTGCCAATATATTAAAATTGGTCGCACTTTTGACATCAGAGGTCAAACATTCCAAGTTAATATGAAATATAACTGTGAATCCAAGGCAGTAGTTTATGTAGCATTATGTCAACTATGCCAATCGTTTTATATTGGGAAAATGGAGAGGACCCTAAGACAGAGAATTTACGAACATATATATCATATTAAAAAAGGTAATTCAATTAATGCATTTGCCAGACACATTTTAGACTACTCCACACATAGATTTCTTTTCACTATCTTACACCAGGAAAATCATAGTGTTAGAGGGGGACCTTGGCAGTTTAGGCTCGAAGAAAATGAACTATTATGGCAGATTCGCACTTTTGCCCATATTTTGCCTTGGCTAAACGAATATGCTTCCATTATGTGTATTTCGAAGCTTAAAGCACTGAATAGGTAGGACGTAAATACAAATATAAATACATCTTACCTAATTTGTAACTAATATAATTGAATAGGTTATTGTTCTTGTATTTTTAACTGACACATTTTTATGTCTCATTTTGGTAACTTTTTATGCTTATATGGTCTCTATAATAATTTTGAGAGCATTTTTTATGTTTTGACTTAGTCATCAACTTTTATAATGTGTTTTATTAAGTTTTTGTGGACTTGAGGTACTTAATGACAGTGTGTTTATTTTTATTATATATTGCTTTAAGGATTTCATTTGCTGAGCAATTAAAGTTTAATTGTAGTCTCTATTAATATGATGGTATGTTGGGATAAGATGTCTGAAGAAGTTTAGAAAATTTTCTAAATGAAAGCGCTAACAATAAATGGTCTTTTGGAAGGTACTCCAGTGAATTTGTTTTTGTGTTTTTACCATTTTATTGTCTTTGTGAGTTTTTACATTTTATTTAATGTTATCATTATTATTTTGGGTTATGTTTTATTTCATTATGGATTTTTCATTGTATTTATGAAATTACTACAGCACAGCAAGGTAGGCTGGTTCCCAGTGGTCTGCCTAAACTCCTTCCACTGGCTACAGCACCAAGGTCCAGCACTTTTGGGCTGCAGCCTGGTGGCACCCCCCCCCCGCTGCCCCTGCCCTACCTGGACCCTCAAGTAGTTCGTAGTTTTGCCCCAGAGGATAGGCCTGTGGTTCCTTCTGGTAGCAGATGCAGAGGGGGTGATTTTGTCACCTGAGCTGAACTCCCAGCTCTGGTGCTTAGGATTGTGTGTCACACAACTGGTGCATGCCTACGCCAAGTGGAAACACTGCTCTCCATTGTCATCATGAATAACACCAGGACATGCAGATGTCAGGCATTGCAGCCATTAGCACAGTGATGTGACAGTGATGACAGTCCAGTTATTGAGGATTCAGTTCTCACTGTTACCAAACATGAAGGCCATAGGTTTGCAATCCCCCCTACTCCACCCAAGGCAAGGTGTTCAGCACCAACTTTGTCTCTTAACTTGTATGTCTTATCTATCTGCGTATGCTTCCTCACCTTCCCAACTTTCCCACCCCAGACTTCCCCATGTCCATCCCCAACATTCCACTCTTTTCTTAAAAAATAAAAAAAAAAAAAAGCACCTGCCCCCCCCCAAAAAAAATCATCCCATACAGAGCTCTACATTTCACACACATATCTACTTGACATACTTAGTTTGATCCAGTTGGCTCCCCAATGCAATAATGTTGTTGTCAGCCTGGTCTGTGGAGGTGACAGTCCAAATTCAGCTAATAAACTGTATATGTGCCTAGTTGTTATGGTTGAAGAAATGAATAGCTATGTTTTCTCCTACACCCTTCCTGCACATTCCTGCTTACCTTTCTCTTTGTTTTTCCCCCTGCTTGCTCCCCATTTCACCACTTTCCTATCTTCCCAGCATGCACCATCACACCACAATGCTTAAAAGTGATTATTAATTTTTATTGGATAACAGTACCATCTAGCAATAGACATTTCATAATTACTGCACTGAGTGCATACACAGCTGATGACACAGATTCATAAATATCAGAATTTATAAGACTGATGTACACAAACAAGTATATGGAATTATAGATACACCTGTATTTGAACCCAGTACCATCCAAAGAAAAAGAATACACCAGCAATGCATTTAACATGGTTTACTATGACAATGATAAATACAGGTTTGACGAAAATGGTAATGTCAAACCACAGTAGAGTGATTCCCGCTTTCAGAAACCTGCACTACTGCAAGTGTGTAGCTTAATAAATGACACTATGCATTCACACATATGTCATCAGAGATCTGACTACAGATCGCGGTATAGTGGGGATTGGGAAATTACCATTTTTCCCCACTGTAGTACGATCTCAGAGTTGGAGTATAAAGTTTGCAAGGCCCCTGCTAAAATGTGACTGGCAGTGTAGTAGTTTAATGTAGGTTTTCTCCTACACTGAAGTCACATTCAGTATTCAAAATGTCAAATCTGCTGAATTCATTCAACAGATTCAACACTTATGCCTAATTATTCTGCAGTTATGCACAGTTTACTTTCGATGTTTCAGATTTTTTTCTTGCATTTCAGTTTTATGATAGTAAGCCATTTAACGCATAGTGCTATAAAGTCAGTTGCATAGCAGGTGCGTTTTACACATTGTATAGATAATTGTACAATGAAGTGATGTTGCATACACCTGCTGCTTAAGTAAACCAATGAATAGTAATGAAATACATGTTATTCTATTATGTTTCTAAGTTTGTAAGAGCAATATTTACAACATGTTGCTTTAGTGATGGCACTTTGTCCCCCACTGTGTATGGCTTTGTCCAGACTTTTTGCTCTATCAAGCAGACAGGTATGCTCCTAATATTTATTTAATAGTGATACAAATGCGCTTTATTGAGAATATGTCACAATTAGTATCAACTGTTTAAAATACATTTGCTAAATAACTGACTCTGTGGCTGAATGGGTTAATACATTTTTAACAAAGTCAGACAGTACTGGGTTTAAAATAGGGTGTTAGCATACATTTTACAAGTGTTTATGATACTTTTACATACATTCCTATTCCTACTTCCACTTATCATTGCTTAGTGATGGTGTGCATTGTGCACCATCTTGCAATGATTTTTTAAAGAAACGAAATGGGGAAGATAGGAAAGTGATGAAATGTGGAGCAAGCAGGGGGAAAAACAAAGTCAAAGGAAGGGAGGAATATGCAGGAAGGGTGTAGGAAAGAGCCATACCTGTCCATTTCTTCAACAGTAACAACTAGACACATGTACAGTTTATTAGTTGAATTTGGACTGTCACCACCACAAAGAGAGGTGACAACAACATAATTGCATTGCAGAGCCAAATGGACCAAATACTAAATTAAGTGTGTCAAGTAGACATATGCAAAATGGAGAGCTATGTATGGGATGAATTTTATTTGGGACAGGTGTCCTCTTTTTTTTTTGTTTTTTTTTTTTTTTGTTTTTGTTTAAGGAAAGAGTGGAATGTTGAGGAAGGGACATAAGCAAGTCTGGGGCAGGCAAGTTGAGAAGGTGAGGATATAGACAAGACATACAAGACAAGAGACAGGGTCAGTGAAGGACAAAAGAGGGGAGTGAACACCTTGGATGGGATGGGGCAGGGGGGTTGAGGTCTCATGGACATCAGCAAGGTAACAGTGTGACTCAAGTCCTTACCCATTGGAATTTCAGCACTGTCCCATCACTGTGCCACTGACTGTAGTGGCTGATCTCTGCAGCTACGGCTGGTCTGCTGTACCAGGATGGAAAGCAGGCTCTCCATTCAGCACAGGTGTGTACCCATGGTCTGTTGCACAATCTTATGCACCACAACTGGCAGCCCCATACAGATTATGTATGCACCCACTCTGCATCTGCTCCCAGAGGGGACCACAGGCCTGGTCCCTGGGGCAGAAATACCTGAAGGTCCAGGTAGGGCAGGGGTAGCAGGGGGGGGGGGTGCCACCAAGCTGCTGCCCAGAAGTGCTGGGCCTCGGTGCTTCAACCAATGAAGCTAGTATAGGTGGATCATGTGGAACCAGTCTATCCTGTTGTGCTGTATTGATAACATAAATAAAATTAAAACCAAACAGTAAATAAAACATACTTCAAATTAAATCAGAATTATAAAACATAAAGAAACAATTATAAAGCAGTTTAAAAAAGTTTCAAATAATATAATTATGAACAAAAAGATAAATCATAAAACTCAACATGTATATCAAAACAAAGAATTATGAAATTATACATAATAAGCTAAAAATAATATGTAAAAAATAATATAAGTACATTGAATATATATAATACAATAATACAATTTAAAAAATAATAAATATAAGAAATCCATTAATAAATAAAAGAAGAGAAGGGGTGGGATGAGGGAAAAAAAGGAACACAAGTAGCCTCACAGATAATATGCAATACTTTCTGCAATTAAGGTTCTCTATTCTGTTGCATTCTACTGTTAACAATGCTACTGCTAGAAACTTTTTCTTTATTACTTGGAATACATGTACAAGGATTTTACCTGACAGCAGGCCATTCAAGACAGAGGTCTAGGGGGTGTCCTTCAAATGCTATAATGATGATTACTTAACAGTACTGTAATTTTTATTGATTACAGGCTAAAACAGTATTGTAATCAACTGAGCTTTACATTTGTGGAGTGTGGTATTAGAACCCATAAGCAGTGACTAATGTAATACTGTACTTTTCCTTTGGAATACAATATAATGCAAGCACTCTTTTCTTTTACACTTTATAGACTCATGTTGACTGTTACCTAAGAATGAGCAACTGCTGCTTTGTGTTACAAGCCATATCTCACGACCTTTTAGAGCAGGATATCTTGACATATCATAAATTAATGGATGCACAATGACCCATAAATTTCAAACATTGCTGCTACACACATGGATAGTTGCACAGGATTTGTGTTATCATACATTTTGACACCCATTCTTTATTGACTTCAATATAAATTACTTATCAGGCAACCATGAATCCTACAATGAACAGACCAAAACAGTGATTCTGAAATTTGAATAGTCAGTAGATATGTACAGTTGAAAGCCATGCTACAGAGTAATGCATGCATACTTGCTTGTACAGTTCAGGGGTCTATATTAGAACACCGTACATTCAAAATTTCGAGTGTTCTAATATCGACCTGTTTTCAGCGAACGCTGAAAATATCTGAGAAACAGAAAACTGAATTTTTTCTTAGGGAAAGAATTTGGTTGTCCATTTTTGTTGCTTCGGTATTTTCAGCGCTGTGGTGGAAAGTTACAGGTCGGGTTCAGGTAACTGTGCGATTGTGTGGGCATGAGGGTTAGGGCGGGTTAGGTGAGTTAGGGTTAGGGCGCGGGTGAGGTGACTGTGCAATAGTGACAGACCTTAGGGTTAGGGTTTGGGTTAAGGTAATTGGATAGTTAGTGGTGTATGTATAGTTTAGTGTAGGGTTAGTTGTAAGAGATTAGGTGTATGTGTGTGGATTTCTATTTGTTTGGTGTGCTTGTGTTGTGTGAATGTGTTTTGGAACAGCAGATTTTTTTCCCTAGGAAAAAATTCACTGTTCTGTATGTTCGATGTTTTAAATTTTCGATTGATAGGGTTCGATATTAGAACACTCAAAATTTTGAAAGTTCGGTGTTCTAATATAGACCCCAGTTCAGACATGCATTCTGAAGTTCATATAACTATATGATATAGCAACTAAGCTATCACCGTTAATGTTGCAATAACAGTACTTTATATAATTATACATACTTACCATGTGCTTGTCATATTCTGGCCAATCGCCTGGCATTGTACCTTACATTTGAAGCCCCCTCTTCTGCAGCTGTGGTAAAAGGGAAAAAGAAAAAAAGCATTATGAATACCAGTTGCTGACATATTCAGCTTGAATGTTTACAAGTAATACATGTAAAGCATACATACACAAGTCTGGGGTGTGTTCTGCCTGACACTCCCTGATCCAATGATCAAGGGTATCCCTTTTAATGCAGTGCAGGTTGTCATAGTGGTGATGATATTGTTCCCCAGTGTGGGGGATACCAGTCGCACTGGTAAGGGCCTTGACCAAACTATCCCAGTTTTCTGACTTATATTGGGAGCCAGTGTAGTTCTTCTGCAGCAGCTGGGGCTCATGGTCCTTAACCAGGAGAACAACAAACACCTTGGATTCCTGGACATCCCAGCACTGTAGCTAAAATGCACTCTCTCACCAACACCTGCTATTGTTGCTCACGGTTGGGCTCAAAATGTCTATAGTATAATTCCCAACTAGTCACCTTTAAATAGCATGTTTTCCCACCAATTATGCTTACTGATAGTGCACACTGTCTATATTTTGATACATTCCAAAAACCTGCACACTGCTTACCATTGGGCAAACATGGGAAAACAAGTGCATTGGTTTGCGTGATGCTAAGCGACATGCACCTTTTTCAAATGTATCCGGCAATAAGTTACAACCAAAGCTATTCCACTGTTATTTTGCTACATGAACACTTTATTGGTATAAGCTACAATGTCACAGCAGTATAAATAAATGTTGCATACCCTTGTCTAGAACCTCGGACCATCAGTGCTGCAGTCCAACATTCTACCCATGTCACCACAAGCTTTGTTACCTGTACTCCATATTTTACCATAGATGCTTAATAGATGGGATGCATGTAGCGCAGCCCCACTTACCAGGTTTGGCCCATACCCAGCAGTGTTCAGCAATAGGAATTAAAATCATCTAGTTTCTATTTTTGGATGTCTGGGTGATAGCTGATATATGGGTGGTCCCATTGCGCAAATGAGGTAAATATTGCCAAACACCACTGTGTGCCATGTAAACATGGTATAAATAAATAATAAAAAAGAAATGAAAGAAAATTACACTGTATAGATATAACTAGTTCTGGCAGTCTTTCTATGTTTTTTTGGCTATTTTTCCAGTGTTACTCATAAAATTTGTGGTTTTGTAATAATCATTTGGGATGGACAGCAATGAATACATAAAGATGGTTTCCTTTAGGACTAGGAAGTTGGGAGATATTGGGGTGGGATGTTGCTACTCTCCTGTACACAGATTCATTATCCATGTCATTCTATGAGTTTTCACAGCCAACATTACTGGTGCATGCTTCAAAATCTCACTTAGGTGCACTGTGCAACATTAATATGCATTGCATGTTGCCAAGAGCACATTGTGGCTATGTAAACAGATACACTCTGTGCAATCTCTACATTGAGCCTACACAGAGTTTATTAAATCCTACAGTACTCCACTGTGCAATGGTTAATACATCTTGTTACTGTTCTCAGCAAAATTGGTTCTGGTTCAGAATTCTAAACATAAGCCACTAATGGGTCATACTATATATTAAATATGCTGTTTGTTGTGTTCAGTAATTTTAAGAATCATCAGATGATGTTCTTTTGGTGAAGAAAAACAGGCATTATTCTAACCTATTTAACTATCTCAAAATCCCACTTAATATAAATACCTGATTCAGCCATATCACTGGTTAGATTGATGAATTCTCATTAAAAAGTTGAAACTTTAGTCATTGGTATTAACTGCTGTGATACAAGAAAGATATGAGGATGGGACTAATGCTTTTGAGCTGTCAAAAGGATTGGATTAATAGCTGTATGGTAAAAAGAAAGAGGTCTATCAAAGCTTTGTAAAAGCTTGCATTTACACCACTGGGCCAGAGACTCGGTGATGTTTAATTAACATTCTAACTTTGCCTGAACATATGAGTTTCATTAATGCTTCATCTTGGTTTTCAAAGTTGGCAGTCTGGTCCCACTTAGAAACCTATATATTGCTATCTCCAAATCTGCTCTCTTGTCAGCTACACCAGTACACAGGACCTGATATAAATTCACAAATTAATTTATAATTTTCTGTAGGTTAGCTGTGAAGACAGTGTAAGGATGCACACAAATTACAGCTATGATGCTTTGAAGCCTCCTCTGCCATGTCCTGTAAGCTAACACCTTGCCTTTTTGATTCCCTGGGGCCTAGCCACTGCCCTTTCAAGGTATAACTGAACTTAAAATGTCTGCAGTGATCTAAACTGTATATGTATTCACTTATACACTCTGAGGGTGCTCTTGTCAGAAATATAGCTCAGTTTACATGCAGTGAGAAGGCTGGATAGTTTGGATTCTAAGTTCTAAATGCTGAAATACAATTTTCCTAGATATTGTAATTTTACCATTTGATAATAACAGTGTGACTCTAGTTTATTTGACTCCAAACACACATGTGCAGGAAAACTACCAAATGGATTTAGTCTCAAAAATGTTGCAGGTCTGTCCTAATGTTGACAACTAGCTCTTGATTTTTTTTCTTGATCAATGGTTCATGCCTCCAAAGTCAACATGTCATGCTGGAGCTTGAAGGTGAAATCACAGGGCTCTGACTATGGGAATCTCATCTTTGCCATTTACTTCTTGGAGGCCAAAACCATTGTTTAAGGTTTTTGGTTCACCAAGTTTGCTGACAACTATAAACTAGGTGCTATTATTAACTCCACAGAGGACACAGAGATCCGCCAAAATAGTGTTTCCCATTCAAATAGCTTGTGTCAAAACCATATACTAAAATTTAATGCCAAAAAATGTATAACAATATCCTTCAGCAAGCACAATATCCCCTACAAATATCACACTGACAAAATACCCATGAAAATAAATCCAGCAGTTAGGGATGACCTGGGAACATATGTAGTCAGTGAACTGTCCTTCCATCATCATGTATGGACTACGTAAGAAGGCCTTTTGTTCATTGTGCAGCTTATTAGTAAGGGTGTTGTATCCAGGTCCAGAGATGCAATCATTCCACTGTGTTCTGCACTTCTTAGACTAATTACTGTGTAAAAAAAACATTTTGGCATGCACCTGTGCAAACACTTGACATAACTTGAACACCCACGACTTTTTGTCACCAAGAAACTTAGAGGTCTAAATCATAAGAACTACACTGAAAATCTCAAAGCCTTGACCCTATTCTCTGTATCATACAGGTTACTGAGGGGTGTCCTCTGTCTATCATAAAGACCCTCAACAGATCCAATCCCATCAGACCTACTGCACATCTGCAAGTCCAATGGTGGCATAAACACATGCTCAAGGGATCCTAATCTCTACTGCAACATGAATAGAACATGTTTGAGGGTTAGCTGTGCATCACAGAGAACTCAATTTCTTTGGAATTACCTTCCTGTGCACATATAAACACAGTACTTCTCTTACTCTGTTCAAACATACTCTGGATAAATGGATGAGAAAACACATATTCAACCTTGGATTAGTACCCTGGATGGGAAAACACAAATGCAACCCTGGATTAGCACCCTTGTTCCTTCTGGAAAGAAGTAACATGTAAATGTTCTGCCTGCTATGAGCTATTCATATTTAAATAACAAGGGCTAAAAATAACTATGTGTGCGTGCGTGGCTAGCCTTCTAAATCTTTGAGGGTCAATATCTGAGTACAAAACTATGAAACAATGAAATTAATATATGAAACAAATGTAATAAAGGAGTGGTTTCTGTTAGGCTCTATCATGGTATGTGCAATTATTCTCTGGGAGTATACATGTCTCTTGTAAAAAGGAGGTTCTGTTTCAGACACAGTAGGGGACTGGATTAAGGCCTGCTGCTGCAAGGACGAGGGGATCAAACACCTGATGACCATGAAGGATGAAACATAATAGGTAAAGAGTTGAGGAGTATCTGCAGTAAAGCTTTTCAGCACTGAGTGTGCCCTGTTGTGTCCTGTAGGTTGCCCTTATACCCATATCATTCCTGACTAATGTTTGTTCCAGAAGTTGCCATCTGAATGTTCACTTAACTAATTCAGCAACACCCGCTCCTGTGCCTAATCCCAAGTTACAAGTACAAAGCCAGTCTCACAAGTGTTTCAGAACCCATCTGTGCTTGTATGGAATCTTACATTCTTGTAAACTGTATATCTGCTTTCCTTGATCTTGCTTTGGGTATTAAAGAGAAGCATCTAGGCTGCACTTTCAAGGAATTCCTTTACACATATTGCAGATTTGTAGGTGTTGAGACTGCTGCATATTTTCTGGGTTCCAATTTTTTTCTCTTTCTCTCTCTCTCTTAGAAGCCTCTGATTTTTGGTGTTACTTGCAAGAATGTGCATATTGTAAGCCATAAATGTTTCATTCTCCATGAATTCTGTTAAGACAAGACAGAATCAGGAGTACAAAAAGTGCACTTCATGCCTTAGAACTTCATCTAGAGAGCTGCTGAAATGTAAAAACTGTGGGAATATTATTCCTGTAGCAGAAAATTCAAATTGAAGCAAATGAATGCCTCTTTCTTAATCTGTTGGGACCAAAGTCCTGATAAATATGTAAATTATGACCAAACATCAGAAAAGGATTGCCCTATTTTATGGATTGTGGAGTATAATCCTTCTCTACCCAATTCAGAAAATTAAAGATTATCTGCCTTTGTGGCATGCACTGTGACCCAGGGGAACACAGAGTCCAGGCAGAGCTGATTTCCATGCTGTACAGTGCTTTGTCAGGATAGCAGCATATTCAGAGTCTTAATCAAATACTTCTGTAAGAAAAAGGGTCCAGACTGACTTGATCAGCTCCTTCAAGTAAGCCCACTAGTTCAAGATGCCAGATCACCTTTCTCGGTCTCTACAGGGAACTCCACTATTCTTAGGTAACTCTTGCACTGGTAGATTTCTAAGTCATCAGTTTCATCACACAGTCTTTTGGATACTTTATCTCGTGTGCATTGTGACCAGGCATTAACTGGAGACTGCAAAGATTAAAAAAATCAAATGTGCACTCGTTTTTGCACAAGTTTATGTAATCCATTTTGAGTCTTTATTGTTGCAGTGTGCGTTCGGATTTTATTAACCAGGAAAGTTAACAGGCCTAATTTCTGTGATAGATTGGATGACAATGTTGGCCTGCTGACCTACTCACTGAGAAAAGATCTGCTGACACACAGTCTTTGCAGTAGTAGCAGTCTTATAGCTGATAAAAAAAAGACTCCATAACTTTAGAGCTGGTTTCCAAGTGCAATAAATGTAAATAAGCAGGTAGGGAGAAGTTAAGTAAAGGGTCTTTGGTTTCTATCTTTATATAAATAGAAAACTGGGAATAAAAGATGATCTAAATAGCACAGACATGAGAACCTTGCTGGAGACTACCACCACTCCATGCCTGCAAGCTCAACCTCCATAACTCAAAACTTATTCAAAAATCAGAGACAATAATAATTCTCTATATCAGATGGGAAATAGATATTAAAATATGATCAACTAAATGAAACATACAAGGCTGGATGAAGATACTCCTCATTTATGAGGTAAATTTAACCCATATGTAAGAAGAAGAATGGCAACACATGTATGGAAAACCAGTGCTACTTAGAAAACTAGCTATATATAACTCAGGATGAAGCCATGTCTATAACCCTAGTGATTCTGGTTTAACTTACTTTTCTACCCAGTTCTAGATGGGCTTTGTTGGAGATGAATGGAGGTCAGAAACAATCATCCCCTCTGCACAAGGAGGGCCCATCAACTGACCCAGTGATCTACAGACCCATAATCTTGACCAGTCTTATTTGCAAGGCCGTAGTCAGAATTATCATGGACCTGATCAATAATGACATAAGAGCTCTCCAAAAACTTGATTACATCCAATTTGGCTTTGTCAAAAGGAGGTCTTGCCTAGTTAATCTGGTGGACTTCTTCAAGAAGGTCACCAGAGCCATGGATGAGAGAAAATGGTACACACTGCTTATCTAGACTGGGCCAAAGCTTTCAACACAAACCCCTACTTGGGAATCATAGATAAACTTGCTAAATTATGCATATACCCCTACATCGTCAGATGGATCGCCAACTACCTCACTGTTAGGACACATGTTGCTTGAATGGGTGAATCCACATCTGATAAGAAACCTGTTACTAGTGGTGTCCCACAGGGCTCAGTGTTGGGACCCCTCTATTTGGTATTCTCTGAAGTGAAGGCCAATGCTGGGGGTCTCTGGCTCACCAAGTTCGCTGACAACTGTAAGTTATGAGCAATTATTGAATCCACAGATGATGCTGACATCCTACAAACAGGCCTAAAAATGACAAACAACTGGTTCCAAAACCATGGTCTGAGGCTAAATGCTAAAAAATGCATAATCATACCCTTTGGTAAATCAGATATCCCTGCAAATTATAAAACTGATAGCACACCACTAAAACTAGACCAAGTGATGAGGGACCTAGGAACACAGGTAGATAGTAACTTAAACTTTGACCACCAGGTAGTTACAGTAGTTAGGAAATCCTTCTGTGTGGCTCAACTTATAAGTAAAGGCATGGCAACAAGATCAAAGGAAGTCATAGTGCTATTGTATTCGGCCCTCATCAGGCCAATAATCAAGTACTATGTTCCCTTCTGCATGTACCTATATAGACACTTATACCAATAGGAGTGGCCCCAAAGGGTTTCTCAATAAGAAAATACAACTTGTAAGACACATGTCTTATGCAGACCAATTACAGGTCCTATCCCTTTACTCTATCTCATATAGTTTATTGAGAGGGGACTTATGCCTGCCCTACAAGACATTCTCTGATCCTGCCCTGATGAAAATGTTACATATTTGCAAGAAAAATGATGCAGGGTTTACTCTTTCCATGAACATGAACCTTATTTGCGACTCTAACAGAACTTGCTGGAGAGACAGATTCGTATCCCAAAGTCTACCTCGTTTTTGGAATAAACTTCCCCTCTTCATAAAACAAAGCCTATCCCTCAATGTCTTCAAAAAGAATTTGAATAAATGGTTTGAAAACCATAAATTCACTCTTGGGTTACTGCTCATGTCCTTTATGGACAGAGGCAGTCTGTAAAATGACTGAAGGCTTCAACATCCAAAGACCTAATGCTCTGATACTACCTCATCCCATATCTGGGGAATTAAGATATAATATTCTCATATCCTGGGTATTATTGGCTAGACTTGTAAAGTGTCTTGTGGCATTAGCCTTGTAATCACCTATGAACCAATAAACTAGCATTCTGTGCTTTATTGGTGATATCTGAAAGGACAGGAGCCACCAGTTGTTCCATTCATTCATGCCTGGCTGGAGGAGGCAGGAGGTCAGCATGTTACATGACTACCACATGGTCAAAATTGGGGTTACAGCAGAAAGGCAGAGGACGAATGTAATGATCGTAGGACTCATTTCATAAGTGTTTACTGGCCTAAAGACAACTAAGACCTTTATAAGCCTAGCCATGAAACCCAAATGTGTACCTGTATCTGTTGTATCTTGGGCATTTATATTGTAGGAGGAGTATGTTAGTTTGGATGTTACTATAGATAATAGAGGGAGTCTGTTATTTTGGACATAGTTTACTGTCTGCCTCTGTCAATCACAGACACGGTGGCCAGACACAGTGTGAAGTTCTGATTTACCATCCACTGGTCAAGGTTATGCTTGAGTAGGATTAGAGAGGGCCTCTGCTTCATGTGGATGGATAGCCCATTCCACAGAACAGATATTTTGTGAGAAACATATCTATCTTTTCAACATGTGGTATTCATGTCACAATCAAAATTTAAATACTTAGATTTAGTAGTTCTGATGATGTTCAGTTTGCAGATGTGCAAAAGCTCCATCAGAGTAAAATGCTTGAATGTCTTGTATGCCAGGCATATATCACCTCTTAATAGACTGTAGGAGATTGATTACAGAAATAGAGTTTCAAGGTGATTTGATCTGCATAGTGCAATGTGTTTATGCCCTGGATTCTTTTGGTATGGAACCTTTGTGGATGCTCCAGATGTTGTAAATGCTTGGTCAGGTACATGCTGAAGGGGGCATTATATTTAATCATGTGTCAGATGAGGGCCAAATAAAGTGGCACAATGACATTCCTTGACCTGGACATCATGGCCTTACTTATAAGTTGACGACATAGAATGATTTTCTTACTATCTTGGACATGTGATAGTCAAAGACCAGATTACTATTTACATATGCTCCCAATTCCCTGACTATTGGTTCAGCTCTTAATGGTGTTTTATCAATGACATAGTTTCTCTGGATGAATGAATTCTTAAATGGTGCCATTATGCATTTATTAGCATAAAGCTTTAAACCATGACTTTGGCATAAGTCATTTGTCTGTGTTAGACCCTCTTGCAAAACATGACTGCCTTGGAGGGAATCTATGATTACTCCTAATTTGCAGTCATCTGTTACCTTGATCAGCCAGAGACCTTTGACTTTGGCCTTGACTTCTGAGAAGTAGATACCAAAGAGGAGCAGGCCCAGCACTGAGCACTGCGGGTCCCAAAGGTGACTGGTCTCTTTGTAGAGCTGGTCTCAGCAATCCTTACTCCCTGTAGCCTTTCTGTAAGCCACTTGGCAATCCAACATGCTATATAGGGATTTAAGCATAATTTGGAAAGTTTATGCACAATGCCCAAGTGAGGTATTGTATCAAATGCCTTCACCAGGTCAAGGTAGACAGTGTTCACCATCTTAACCTCATCCATTGCTTTAGTGACCTCAAAGAAATCCACAAGTTTAAGTAGGCATGACCTTCATTTGACAAAGACAAACTGAGTTAGGTCTAGTGGCTGAAGGTAGCATATGCCTTTGTTGATCTGTTTTATGATAATTCATTCCATAGTTTTAAATATAAGACTAGTCAGACTAATGAGTCTGTAGTGTCCTAAGACTTTTTATGGTCCTCCCTTAATAAGAGGGACCTCTGTTGCACTCCTCCATTCTTGTGGAACAAAGCCTGTTCTGAGACTATAGTTAAATATTGACTCCGGTGGCCCAGGTGTTTCAGGCTGTTCAGAAGGCATCCTGGGATATTGTTGGGGTAATTGAAACTGGAGTTTTGGCTTTAGCAAGCACCGCCATGACCTGGTCCCTGTTAATAGTTGGAGGTTTTACGTTTGTAGGTATTTGTAAGTATTTCTTGGGCGGTGGCTGTGGGAGAGTGGGAGGGGGGTAAAGTGTGAGCTGAATTTGTTAGCTAAGTTCGCTATATCTCACAGCTCAATGAAGGTGGCAGGTCAGCACACTGCTTTGTGCTGCCCTTTTGGTTTTGGACATAGCTTCAGAAGGCCTTTTGGTTATCTTTTGCTTGAGAGACTATTTTGACTTCAAAATTAGCTTTACTGGACTTTCTGTTTAGTTTAATGAGAAAGTTCTTGTTGTTATGGCGATTGCCCTTCCTGAATTTAGCTGAGACTCTATTTTTCCTTTTGTTGTAAAACCCGTTTAGGCTAGGGTTCCACTAGTGAGGTTTGTTTTTTGCATTTTTGGGGCTTTATTCTGGTAGGAACAATGGCCTCTATGCACCCATGATTGCAGAAGGTCTCTGTGAACAGTTCTGAGTAGGTTGCTGTGAACCATGGGTTAGGAGAGGTATTGAACTTTGATAAACTCTCACTCAATAAGAAGTAGTTTGCTTTGAAATAGTTCCTAAGTATTAACCTGCCTGCACTGAGCATTATAGCACTCAGATTTTAGTTAAAAAAGATTTTCTTCCACCTTTAAACTGTAGCAAACTGCTTGCTACTGTGTAACAAGCTATAGCATAGAACGGATTCACTTTATATCCTCAAATCACTGAAATATGGAAATTCAGTATTTCAAAGCTATAGAGTCGAATTTTTGAAACCATGAAAACTCAGAACCGCGAAATTCAAAATTTTGCACACCAGAGATTTTGAATTCCGTGCTTCCACTGCGCACACACACACACACACACACACACACACACACACACACACACACACACACACACACACACACACCATCCTCCCATCCTCCCCACACACAAACACAAGCTCTCTACTACATAAAAGCAGGTGGTCAAACCCCCCTACACCCACAGCCACACCCCCTTACTTAAATATTCTCACTCCAAGGTCGCACTGCATACAAACACACACGAAACACCACCACACAGGCAACATTCTCCTCGCACACACACATCTTAGCAACAAAGCACACTGGCACACACCACAGCCCCTACCCAAAACCCTTGACACACACACACACACGCACACACACACACACACACACACACACACACACACACACACACACACACACACACACACACACACACACACTTACCTGAATCCATAACCACAGCGAAACCTCAGAAGTGCAAAATTCAAAACCTCTGGTATTCGAGGTTTGGAATTTCGTGCCTCTGAGCTTTCACTGTTCTCAGGATTCACCTTTATGGGCTCAAAATACTGAATTTCGTTATTTCAGTATTTTGAGCTTCTAAAGTGAATCCCATAGAACACATACAGAGTGTTACAGTTCACCAGTTTGACCACAAATGCAATACCTGCTTTTCACAGCCAGTATTGCACTAAAGAATGATTGGGATGATGGATGGCCCCTTGATCCAGAACCCTGTGGCTATCTTCAACCTCCACCCCTATGTTCATCACAGCATTAGGCAACTCCTGTGAGCTACCTAGATGCCTTACTGTCAAGTAACTCCTCCAGCTTAGTGAGTAATGCTTCATTAGCAGGTCTGCCCCTAGTAGCTGTCCATTCTCATGCAACAGTCCTGGATCTCTTTCTGGCATTTGAAATCATATCACTGGCCCAGTGTTTGATAGTCTTGTACTCATGCCCATGGCCACCCACATCATTCAAATCATCAACACTCCTGCCAGACACAGTCATAGAAGGGCCGGTCATCTAACATGTTCACTAAGATCCATGAACTATGTTAATAGAGGGCCTGGACAGTAACCTCATTCTCAGCATCTGAAAATGCAGGTTTATGTGGCTTGAATGGTATAGATCCCTGTGTTGAAAAATGCTATCAGAAAAGTCAATAGGAACAGTTTGCTTACAAGCTGATCTACAAATGGCAAAAAAATAAATTTTCATTATGCATCATTGTTAAAAGACTTGCAAATAGTGAATATATATATATATATATATATATATATATATATATATATATATATATATATATGAATACAGTCATATAATCTATACAAGTAAAATCCCCTCAAGCCACCTGGCAATAACAGAACTGAATAAGGAGAAAGAAATTTGGTATGGTTACATCTGGAATATATAACAGTATTACCAATGAAATAAGTATATAAAATGGCACTTTTAAACTAAAATATGCTTCTAAAGTCAGAGTCCTATAGCAAACTTTCTTTACAAAAAGAACATTGTAAACTCTAGACAGCACTCAAGCAATAATAAAGCTATGACCTCCAACAAATAACCTACCCCTCTAGCAAGCACAAGGTTGAGGACAGAATGCTTTATATTGAAATACAATTTACGTTAGGCATATACAACATACAGCAACATTACCATAGAATATTTTCAGAAATGTCATTTTAACAGTTAAATGTCTCCTAAGTTAGAAATGTGTTCACATCCTCAGAAAAAAAATGTTTCCAGAAACCTATGTAATATTAATAGAGAATCATTACAACAGTAAGTATTACACCTTCATTACAAACATAATTGTGCAAAGTATAGACATTACTCCATTTTCTAGGAAAACATACTAAAATCATAACTGTAAGCATCACATGTAAAGAACATAACATACCTTGACAGGAATTGTAATGCACTTCTCCCAAAAGAATGCAAATATAGTAAGTTAGCTCAGTAAAACAGCAGTTTTTTTGAAGCACTTGGTGAATCTGAACAGTATTCCCTATTATGATACAAGTTCCTTAGCCCTAGGTTATACTTATATTGTGTAGAGTAAACCCATCCTCAGGAAACATGGAATATGTAAATCAAGTGTCAGCTCATTATCATGGCTGAATTACTTAATTTGCTTGAGGTACTTGGCAGGCAAACATGATGTGAGGAAATACACAATGCCATGCATACTAATTAGCAGTACAAGAATGAGTATCTGGAACTGTGGCTCTCTAATGTCTTGCAAGTGTGACTCATTAACATTAGTGCATGTGCATGGGGAGACGTACACTTACAGAGGGTGTTTCAGAGAGAACATGATTACTGCCTACTTTTTTAATTACATTTACTGACATAGGAGATAACCTTTATGCCATCTTTATGAAAATATGTTTAAAAGATAACTGTGCCTGTAAGTAAAAAGTGTCTGTAGGTCATATCCAGGATATACTACATAAACATACAAACAGAAAGCTTTCAAATTATTGCAAATTATAATGCAATCATGTTACAAATGCATCAAAAGTGAGTAATGATCGCAAAACAAAGGGAAGACCACACTCTTGTATGGCAGATATTAGTTCAAACTGTTACATGCTTCAGTAGCACAATTTTTGCAAATATCCCGTACAGACAGACTTCTACTGTGAAAGGACAAAGGACAAGTGTGGCAACATGGGTTTATTGCTCTCTAAATTTAAAATGTTAGAACTACAAAGGTAAGTATATATGGTTTACTTTCTCTACCTCATAATGTCAGTGTTGATATGACAAGTACTGTTAATGTTTACCATATGTATGGCAATTCCATGGTTTCATGGTTCAGTTCCAGTTAGGGTGCTGCTTTTGTGAAATTAGGGATTCTTTATGTCATAATTTTAATGGTATTAGATCATAGAGTTGAAGGTAATCATCACACTGATTAATTTTTTGGCTTCATTCTTTGTGCAATGCCTGACATTGTTTAGTGGTGACTGCTGGCAATGAGTAAATGAATATAAGTGAATGACAGTTCACTTTCCAAGGGAAAAACTCAAACATTTAATCTGGTATGTCATCAGTAGCACAAATAGGACTAGACCTGTTCCTCTTCAATCAGCAATCTGGACTGTACTTAGTGCAAAAAAAGAGAATTATGTAACTTTCTGTGTTGCTCAACATGTTAATGTAGTAAGGTATGAATAACTGAACAGATAATGCAGGGTTTGATTCCAGTTTTGGATATTTTGAAGTTAGTACTCATAGTTAAAAAGCTATGTGTTTGAACCCGAAGTACTATTACAATTGCAATGTTTGGGTTGTAACAACTGAAGTGTGTATAATGAATGATAAAATAACTTCTGAGTCACTTGTAGTCTTCTTAGTACTGAGTATCATAACAACACATTTTTATTTGCATGATGTAACAGATATGCCATGAACTAAATACTTAGGAAATAAAATCTGCAACACAATGAATTGGGAAATGTAAATCCTTAATCAGAACATCGATAAATATGTTTGAACAATTATTCATGACACTAAGACATTTCCTTAACACAGGTGTAAATTGTACTTGTATATGCTGTGTACAACATACCTTCATGTAACCTCCTGTGTGGTCCCTTTCTCTCTAAGCGTCATGACATGAATGCATAATGAGGTGAACAACAATGCAAGTTACCATGTGGCAAACACTGTTAAAATATCTAATGTTTCCGATTAGTACCATAGGTATTGGGTTCAAATATTGACATTTCTACATGCCAGTGAAATTAGTGATCCATACTGTCAAAACTTCACTTTTAGAAGACCAGTACTTTCAGCCACTCCCCTTAGTGTTTTTTTTTTCGTTTAGCTTCATCCTTTGGATGTCACTTGATAGTGAGAATAATTGATTATTGGTGGTGACTATCACTGAACAACAGTTAACCTCCCAAGGCAAAAACTCAAAATTGTATTTGGCATGCACAAAGACATAACTGTCAATAGCACAAACTGAAACTGGTGTTGTTTTCTTCAATCAACACTCTGGAAAATACTGAGTGCAGAAAATACACCTGTTGTGTGCCTCTCCCTGTAGCTCAGTGTGTTAATCCAGTAACTAATGTAGGGTTCAAATGCAGATAGTAGATTGTTTTGTTGAGGGGGTTCAGAATCAACTTTTGTCAATGACATTGTTTTCATAACTGAACATGAAGGACAACTGTGAAGTTGCCACCTGCCAACTGAAACTGATTTTATTTATTTTATTTTGTTATTCCTTTGATAACTGGAAAAGTCTGACTGAGTCAATGGCCCTTTTCCAGCAGATACCTGGGGACAAAAGTTCCACAACTGATTTGAAAACATTTAAACAGTAGGTGAGTGATCATATACAAGGGGATAAAAGCCCTTCATCAAATTAAATATTTTACAATGAGGTGGAGAGAAAGGCTTCATAAAAACACATGCATACACAAAATAAATTACAGTAGCTGATAAGTAATTATATACAAGAGGAGAAAATCCCCATGACAGATAAAAACACAGACAGATTGGATTTCATTTACATAAATATGACTATAATAAATTGCTATCAAGAATGCAATATGTACTGCAAGTAGCAAGCCACACTTCAGAAGCGAATTGCCTATGCCAAATAATCTAATATATAGATATTCAAATTATAGACTATATCTCTAATTGTGAATGGAGGTTAAAAATAATACAGAATTCTGCTGCCAAGACAGACAGAGTAATAGAATGTGAGGATGAGGAGTAAGGGAAAATTAAAGACATGTTGAGGAAGATGATTGCTATTAGAAAGAAGAGAATGCTATGGAAAAATACAAGAGAGGAAAATAAATAGTAATATGTGTTGGCTAAAGAGGTGGAAGAGCATACATTAGTAGTAGTATGGTATAATTAAAGTGAGAACTTCTTTTGATGTTAGGCTACAGACGTTACACATGCACAGGTACCAATATGATTCTTATATGTGTGTAAGTGCCCTCAGATGTACCTCTCTGAACTACATAAAGAATGAGATTATGAACCTCTCTGAATATGTCTCTCAGACCAGTATGTGCTTGCATTGAGCAGTATTTTACCTTCACCAAGGATGATGCCAAAGTATGAACAAAAAAATGATTGACATTAATAATTGTCTTAGTTTCTGATATCAATACAGTGGGATTCCATATCTGTCAGTCCGGAAAGACATGGACAACAGACCACATGGCCTGTACTTGTCCCCTCTGAGCTTCCAGATTTTGGGTAAACTTTATCCACCCCCTTAGAGGCTTTTTTATGCAATGCCAAAGTGACAAACCTACTGACATAGCAAATAATACCAAAATAAATCTAAAGGTGTTCCTTTCTATGTTAGAAGTCTTTCAAAGAAACTCCACACCTTAGAAGCCCTCCTCATACTGGAGAATATATACATCTGTGCCATTACTGAGACATGGTTTAAAAGTGAAAAATTCTCTGACAGTGCAAGGCTGCAGTGCCTTCAACACATTTAGACCATCAGCAGCACAAACAGGAACTAATGATGGTGGTGTCTCATTCTATATCATCAGCAAGTATACCTCAAGTTTAGTTAAACAGGATGATACCCTGGTGTTCATGCATATTACCTAAGACAAGAGTCCTTTACCATATCTTACCAAACTATAAGTCCACACCTATGCCATAAGATCACCATGATTGTTATCTAGACCTACTGCAGGCACTCTCCATTCAACCAAACACTCAATTTATGGGAAACTTTGAGTACCCCTGTATAGACTGGAAAACATACACTACCTCCACCTTGCAGGCACAACAGTTCCTTGACTGTATTAACACAAATACCCTTGACCAGATAGTGCACACCTCTACCAGAGGTTCAAACATACTGGACCTAGTACTCATCAATATGGGAGACTGCTGTCTCTATACTCGGTATTCTGCAGGTTGTTAAGAGGCGATCTGAATTTGGTGTATAAGGCGTCCTTAGATCCAGCCCTGATGGAGATTTTGCACACCTGCAAAATGAGCAACACCAGAAACACTAGGGATTACAACTTTGCCTGTGGCATAAATAGAACATGCTGACAAGATAAATATGTGTCTAAAAAAATCCCCATGCTCTGGAATAGGCATCCCATTCTTGTGAAACAGAGTCCTTTCTTAACCTTATCAAATATAACCTTGATCATTGGTTGGGAAATCATAAATTCATCGCAATGTTGTCCCCCCATGTCTCTTATAGGCAGAGACTAATGATTTAACATTCTCTAAATCATAAATTCATCCTTGGGCTGACCCCCATGTCTCTTATAGATGGAGGCTGACAGTAAACATTCCCCATGTAACATACCCCTCTATATAAGTTTTTAGCAACCTCCTAAATAACATACCCCTCCTAACTAACATACCCCTCAACATCCATCTCTCTCCAATTAATACTCACATGTTACAAGACGACACAATTGGGTAGGGTTGCATGGCTAGGCTTATAATGGCTCCGGTAGTTGTTAGCCTAGTATATCCCTATGAACATTTCAACCTATGAGACTGTTATGGCAATACTAGTGAGTGTTTGCTTTTGGACACATTAGGGCTGCTATTATGTGACACGTGCATGTTATTGCTTCTGATTTCATTTTTACTAATACTTTTATCATTGAGATCCTAAGAATATATCATTAAGATATGTAAAATCATCATGTGACATTTAAGCCTCTTTCTCCATGCTTGTACAAGGAATAAAAAGTATAATTTAAATACAGACCACTTGCCACTGCTCCTTGTACTTGTTGTTCTGATAGACTAAAGTGTATGCAAAAGTGTTTATTGGACTATTATGCAAATGTAGGTGCCTGATAATGAGACTCTACTGCTGTTAGCAGAGGGTCTTGTGTAGTACATCTATGAAAAGCCAGTATATTGACTCACTGTCAACAGCTGTGTACATAACACCGTGGCATTGTTTACAACACCCCAACAACTCCACGTACATAATATCAAAGCATAACTATCTATACCTCCATTATGTAATGGCAGTGATAACTTTTTCCCTTCCTTGTGAAAGCATTCTGGGGTTTTACACCCATAATCCTATCCTAGCAGCTATCATTACCCCTCATTGCTGTCAACCAAAAGAAATATCCAATTCCCATGTATAAGTAGCTGTCAGAATACCCCATATCCTTCCTCATTTGTACTGCAATGAGTTTTTGTTAACTATCATCAACACTCAGTCTCAGAGATCAAACTAACTTAATTTGGCTCATCACCTACCCTAGCAATGTCCATTGTATATTACTTCAACTCATCATTGAAGCTGTCAGCAATCTTTGTCATGTATGTAATACCACATGGTCTGTCAGTGAATTAGTTAGTTCTCTGTACTGCTAAATTGTAGACCAGAATCCACTGTCCATGCACTATTCTTTGTCACTGGATAGTGCAGTCCCTGTTTACACAGTTCTCCAACAAAAGAATGGACTGGTCTCTGCTCTACAGCCTATCTATACTGTCAGTGCTTGGCTTCCACCCATTTACTGACTAGTAATTGAACTTCACATCTATCCTTATCTGTGTGGCAATAAACAGTCTTCCTCCCTAATTCTGACCAAATATCTGGTCACCCATTCCCAAGGACAGCCTATCCTGCAAGTGACCATTTTAATTTTGCCACACTCTTAGGGAGATGCTTGGCATTATCTCCATGGACAAGAGATATGGGCAACCTTTATCCTAATGCTAATATGATACATGAATATCCTGTTCTAATACTGCACATCTTAGTTACTGCACTGTCTTTCAGGTGTAATGTACTGTTTAGATTATTCATCATTACACTTCCCTTACCTGTTCCCCTTCTACTTCATCATGCAGTGTACCTAGACACCATCATTTAAGATCAAGAAAACCCAAAAGCAGTGAGCGTGTTCCAGCAGCAAACCCAAGCAGAAATCCAAGCAAAACCACAGCTAGTAAGAGGCAGAAAGGCAAGGCTCAACAGTTGTAAAATCCAGAAGTTTTATTAAAAGCACTTTTGCAGTGTTCACCACTGCTTCATCAGGCAAAAAAGTAAAGCAAATGAACTTCTTTTATACTAGATTTCAGTATCAGTTAAAACAGGGTTTTCAACAGGTGTGCCGCAAGAGGTCAAGAGGTGTGCTGCAAAAACATGACTGCCCTCATTTAGAAAAATACTTCACTTAACCCCCACACTTCAGTTTCTTCTCTTTAGACATACTTTCACTAAATGCACCTATATAATATCAGAGATGCGATTGGAGACTGCAGTCAGGTGATTTTTTTTTTTTTTTTTTTTTTTTTATGACATCCTCCTCCAACTACATCTCTGTTGCATATTAGGCACATTGATTAGAGCTGGATAGTTGTGTAACCACAAGCCATAAAAGGTGAAACTGTGAGCAGTGACCACTGAAATTGTACTGAGTACTCCACTAACTTTACCATCTTTTGACCGGGCATCATCGCCCGAGGGGCAGAATACTGTGATAACAGAAACTGCACTGAGGTAAATGCAAGTAGTACTGATCTACCTCTCAATCTGTTATTTCAATTTTATTAATAGTTGTAGCTGCAAAAATTTCCGTAGGATATGAAGTTTTAAACTAAAAACCTATCTTCATTCCAGCATGATTTGCCAAAAAGTCACAATTTTATAAGAAACCATTAAAAAAAAAATGGCCTGTAAAATCTGATTACTTTCTTGGGTTCCTGAACTGTATGGGCCAGAACAGATAGTGCTTTCTGTCACGCCCAACCCCTTTCTCAGTGTGGTGGCAATATGGTCCTCATGGTGCCAAAGCTTACTTGTTTGGCACACTGCAGCTGCTGTATGGGGAGCATCGAGTGGCCTAGCATTGTAACAATGTGCATGTTTGTATGTCTGGTATTTTTCTGTCTGCGTGTCTGAGTGAATGTGTGTATGAGTGCAGAAAAGACCGTGTGTGTGTGTGTGTGTGTGTGTGTGTGTGTGTGTGTGTGTGTGTGTGTGTGTGAATGAATGTGTGTATGAATGCAGAAGAGAAAGTTTGCGTGAATGAATGTGCGTATGAATGCAGAAGAGACAGTGTGTGTGAGCGGTCGAGAGAGAATGAGAGCGATCTGATGTCGGTGAATGTGTGCATGTCTGAATGCAGAAGAGAATGTGTGCATGAATGAATGTGTGTATGAATGCAGAAGAGACAGTGTGTGTATAGCAATCCTGCATGTGTTCAACTCAGTGGTTAGGAATGCAGACAACTCTCAATCCACAAATAAAGGGACTGAACGTCATGCTGCAACTCTGTGTAGCTGAAGCACTTCCCACTAAACATTCATGGATACCTCTTCACATCCCGTCTCCATGTCCACAACAAACACATGATGAAGACAGTACTGGCAAACTCCCATGATCCCTCCAATACCGATGCAAGAATAACATCAGATCTACTCTTCTTCAGTCAGGAAAGAATCCACACTGCTCCTACTAAATCAGAGGTCCCACTACTGAATGAAGTCCCCTATCACACTGGCATTTGCTTTTCCAAAGAGGTTGAGGAATGCGATCCCTCTGTATTTGGAACACAGCCTCCTTTTTTAAAGTGGGGCCCACTAGTCCAGTTTGCCAAGGCACATAAAAAATCCCAGCCTTCCATGTAGCACTGGCATGGCATACTTGCTACAAAACCCCATCGATGTCCAACAAGTTCAGTATTGCCATATGGATCTTATGCACTCAGACATCCTTGGCACAAATGACCTGCTTAACTGCTGCAGTGACCTCATTTACAGAAGTGGAACTAATTCCACTATGTGTTTCTGTCACTGTCTTCTCAAAGGAAGGAATATTACCAAATTCAGGAACTGCTCATTGTATTTCTTCTACTGTTAAACAATCTCCTCAGTCAAAGTCAGTTTGTCCATACTGGTGGAAAACATCCTTAAGCAGTATCCAGCCTCTCCATCCATGTGAATTACCCGAAGGTTTGTCAGAACCTGTTTGAGACTCTCTAAAAGTTATTCTCCGTGGCTTCATAAACAAGGCTTCACTTTGATGTCTGACACAGCTATACCTTCCCAGCACTACATCAAGCTAAATTACTCCAAATAACTTTTAGGTGCATATGCACAGTTTTTTCCCCTTTATGTGACACAGCTGCAGTCTGTAGTTTACCCACCAGTGTCCACTCCAGAGACGGTGTGCGTGTGAGTGACTGATAGAGAATGAGAGTGATCTGATGTGTGTGAGTGTGTGTATGAATGCAGGAGAGACTGTGTGTGTGAGATCAAGAGAGAGTAAGAGCAATCTTGCGTGTGTGAATGTGTGTTATCAATGCAGAACAGAAAGTGTGCGTGAGTTAATGAATGCGTGTCCCTCCTGGCAGCAGCATTCATGAATGAACCATTGTCCAGTTTGTTCCTTTTTAACCTCACTGAAGAAACAATTGAGGGCTTCTCATTCATTGATAATTTAAATGAGAAGTTAATTATTAAAATGACATTTACACACCTATAAATATGATTCCAAGCATTTTTGATAGATTTTCAGGTCCAACCAGTTTGTAGTATCCCTGCTGCTGAGCTTTGATTACTCATTAGATGACTTGGGGATGGTAGTTTACCAACTGTAGCCAACTAATGGGGTGACAAATACGCCTTGTAGGGTAACAAATTGCTGATACATGACTTTTGAATATGGCAGTATTTTGCATGTATTATTCAAGGTAATCTGACATTCGAGATGGTACTAAACTTTAATATTATAAAACTTATAAATATCTGTAAAGCTTTTGTAGTTAGCTGGTATAAGCAGATATGTAGAGAGGCTGGTTTGTGCCCTGGTAAGTACCCCCAATTTAGTACCACACCCCTCATAAAAAGTTGATGACCAAAGAAAGTGCTGTGAGAGTTAAAGTCTGCCACCCTTTGCTGCCAACTGATGGGCAGATAAATAGGCATAACAACATGCACACGCACGCAGTCTGCTCCACAACATTCAGAATGATCACAGTGAAATGTGCAGATGACAGTAGTGATGACTGATTGTTTGTAACTGAGTCTTGGTTTTGATTTGTATCTGATTTTTCTGAAGGCTTCTGCTGAGGTGCCAGAGACATGACAGTTTATCTTTTATCCATTTTCTTTTTCTTTGTCATTTTATAATATGTAGTGCAACCCACTGCACCCCCCTCCCAGCTTTTTCCAATTGGTCAGAAATTGCTTCTGTTGACTCCCAGGGCTCTGTATTAGGTCCTTTACTCTTCAATTTTATATATTCATTTATCTAATAATAATAATAACACATACTGGGTGTCAAAATATTTTGATGACATTGAAATAGATGCAATTTTAATTATTGTGACTGGCTATATATTAAATTCAACTCTATGTCCTGGTGATATAACAAGTGTCTGAAAAATAACGGTTTCTATATCAGTATTGAAAAAAACTAGTGTTTTGTCTTTTTGTCCATCTAAACATGCAGTCATATTCAACATGCATTCATATATTATTGAGATTTTTTTTGAGTTTAATGACTTAAGTTCTTTGCATAACACACAATTTAGACTTTAGGAATAATATTTGTTAAGTGAAGTTAAAAGCAATGCTACTTTATGGGACTGTTATTAAAACAGCTTGTCATTAAATTAGTTGAATTATTTTTTTCTTCATATTCTAAAGGAAATATTCAAAGAAAGTACATCAAACATATTTTTGAATGCCAACATTTATGTTAACAAGAATGGTTAAAGAGGTTTATGTTGCATTCCGTAACTTATCATTGGTTATTTGCCTGGCTCTGGCATATCATGCAGTGTATACTGAACAACTTGGCAAAAGAAATGTGGACAAACACTAAAATAATTCTTTTTTTTTGGGGGGGGGTGCAAAGGTCCAAAAAATCAGCCAGGTCTGGTTGAGCATTTGCAAAATTCATTGCAGTGAATGTTGATATGGCCATTGAGATCCATAATAAGGACAAGTAAAGATTCTCTGTTGACTTCTTGGCGCTAAGCTGGTAGCTGACTGGCTTACCTTTAGTGGCCAGGTGGCAGGTATGGTTAAGACTTCATGCTATCAGCTGAAGAATACCTTTATAATTAAGTACTTTATTCCACCAGTTAATTTGTCTCTGATTGTGTACGTTGCGGCCTCTTCAAGACTGGACTGCTGTATTGCTCTATAACTGGAGCTTTCAGACACTGAACAGGATCAGCTGCAGTTGGTGCAGAATTCTGCATCCCAGCTATTTACTAGGGTAGTGCTAGGGCAGTAGTACTTACATATAATTTGATGTATTGTATGGTAATGGAATGTTGCATTTATTTGAACATCCTCTGCATTTCTGATGTGTGGTTTTGTTTTGCAGTTAAATAAAAATGGCTGCCGTACATAGTAATGAGGATGGACATATTCCTGGTATGACTGAAGAATGCTGAATTCATTGTACAATTTAACAGTCAACACATAAAGCCACTACTACTACTGGACAATTTTATCTTATGTTTGGAAACAGAATGAATGAAGACTGATGTTGGGCTTGCTAATGTATAGGCCTAATGAAATGTGTAACAGAAGCGTTCTTATATTGGTATTGCCAGGTGAGGAGTTGCAGCTTTCTACCAGTCACTCATCCCTCCCTAACATAAATGATAAGCAGGGTGGGTATTCCATTTTGAATTTAGATGCTTTACACACAGAAACACATCAGTTTGGATAACAGCATCATAAAATAGAAATTAACTGGTTAACAGACAGACCTCACATACATACATGTTTACATCTCATCAGCTTACTTTACTAAAAAATGGCAGTCAGGCTTGCACATGTTCAGTATTTATACGCTTCTGCAAGTTCTTGGATAGCTTCTTACACACACACACTGATCTTCTACAATCCTCCCTCTTAAAAAGATTGCCTTTAGTAAAAATAACATTACAGTTACACATGCATAGTTAGACATTACAAACAAATAAATGTTCATGTCCAAGTTGCCGTGTATCTGTTACTGATTTTTTATTTACTTGATTGCTTGCTTGTTTGTTGGTTTATTTGTTGGTGAGTGAGGACTAAAATGATTTTGCTACTTGTGTCCTGAACAAATTGTTGTTTATGCAGCAAAACAATAAACTGGCGCATACTTTTTCTCCGACTTTGCTTATGTTTGACATGCTTGTGAGTGTCTACTGCACTGCAGTAAGAAAAGTTGGAGAAATAGCAAAGCTGTTTGTGATGGCCAGTGAAGTAAGTGGTGAATGAATTTCTATAAATTTGGCATAATATTTCCATTGGTTATGTTTGTTTATTTTTATAACTGGATTTAACAGGTTGCTGCATATTTACACTGTAACAAGCAAAAGAGTATATTTCTAGGGCTAGGCAACAGACAATTCTGATTTCCCTTAATTGATTCTATTTAAGTAGCTAGTAACTAGTGTATTATCTTCACAAGCTTTGAGACTGTAGGATCTCTCAATGATTCACACATTGTGTCACACATCTATGGCAGTAGTTGTTAGCCATAGCATTAAAGTGGTAAAGTGGCACCTTTTTGTACAGATCGCTTACTTTTTAAATGTTTAGTATGAAATGGCATATTGTCTGGTAACGTGCATCTAAGGCAGAACATGAGGGGGTTGTTTGCTGGATGGTTTAGATGTTGTCATTAAATACCACAGGGTTGTTAATGAATAACTTGAGACTTTGAACTATGATTGTAGTGAAGCAAAATCTTGAAATGCTGAGAGTGATGTTAAACTGTTTCCCCTTAAACTTAGTGCACCACAGTATCAGCAATCTGCTACTCATCAGGGGAGCAGAACCCGCAACTTTCTGCACCATTTGTGTTCATATCTTGTACATTAAGCCCAGTTCATTTAAAAGAAATGTACTAGATTCCACCAGGAATGCATCTTGTCACCACTTATTTCTGATGTTCATAGATTCTGTAGATTGCAAGGGTGTTCACTATGAGGACTACTACAGTGCACATTTCTTGCTTGCATACCATGTTGTAATGTTGGTCTTGTCCAACAGTGACTTCAGATAAACAGTCAAGTGATTTGCTGCTGAATGTGAGACAGCAAATCTGAAGTGATAATATTGTCCTGGAAAAAAAGTGTTTTGTTCTTTTCAGGTGTGTCTTTGTGAGGTGGGGGCACCTGCAACATAGGGCAGTGGCTGCAGTCTTGCAAGTGCTGACTTACAGCAAGAAATCTGGACAAAGGTATATTAATAATGGGGGGACAAAGGGCCAAAACATAGGGACAGATGTTAAATATTGTTCCTATAAACTTAGAAAATTGCTGGAATGACAATTTTACATTATTATATATTTTCTGAAGGATATGAAGTCTGAAACTGAGATGTCTGTCATTATTTAGTAGTATTTAGTGATTTCAGTCCTCAATGATTTGACAGATAACCACAAGATTTATGAGGAATGGACCAAAAATAAGAGGCAAATTTTGGACATTTTAGTTTTATACAGGTGCAAAGCTTTACAAAACATAGCATTAGCAGGGACAAGATGTACTGTAGATTGAATGTTTTGAGTTTGTATGCATAGAAATTTATGGATGGTGAAATGGTTGAAATTGTTCAAGATTTATTTCATTTCAACAGTTTAGTTTTGACTGGTAAGAGGTTTCTTATTATTTTTTAAATGTAGTTTTTTTTATTTTTATTTTTATATAGCATTCAATTTAAGATGGACAAGTTTATAATAAAGAAAAATGAAAATTAGAAGACAGTGAAGACAGTGAGGGTACTACAAGTGTTGCTTTGCCCAGCCCCTGCACATCAGCAGCTGATACTAGTACGTTAATTGGCACTGGTTATTTTAAAGCTAAATTAAAAAGTATTGTTCGCCATTACGATGAAGATTAGTCATTTGGCTTTATTTCAAGTGAAGACAATCCACCACATCCCACATGTCTAACCTGTGGCAAAAAATTAGCAAATGAAGTTATGGTTCCAAGTAAATTAAAAAGACATCTGCAACCTAAACATTCTCACTTATGCAAAAAGCCAGTTGAATATTTTAAAAGACTTGTACTGGATAACATTAATCAAGCAAAAAGATGGAGTAAATTTGTAACAGTATCAGAAAAAGCCCAAGAAGCAAGTTATGGTGTTACGCAATCACAAAGATTGTTGCTAAACAAATGGAATCTCACACATCTGCAGAACCTGTAATTTTACCAGCATGCCGGAAAATTGTAAATGTCATGTTTGGCGAAGAACATGTAAAGGAGGTTTTAAAAATTCCAGTGTCAGATAACACCATTAGTTGCCATATTCAGGATTTGTCCCAAGATGTTAAGTTACAAGTGCTATCTCACATTAAAGAAGTAGATATGTTTGCTATTCAGTTGGATGAATCAACTGATGTGACTGGAAAAGCTCAATTTCTAGCATTCAGTAGATTTAATTATAAAGAAGAGATTATTGAACAGTTTTTATTTTGCAAACCACTCCCAAAAACAACGAGGGGCCAAGATATTTTTAATGTTGTTTATTACTTGTCATAACATAGCTTGTCTTGGGATTTCTGCATCCGTATTTGTACGGATGGTGCCCGCTCTGTGTCAGGAATTATAAAAGGATTTGTTACACTGGCTCAAAAAAAGAATCCTAGAATTACTTTTACTCCATCTTTCCACCACAGAGAAGTACTAACGTCAAAATCATTGGTACCTGAGCTGAAAAAAGTACTAGATGAGACTGTCACAATCGTCAATTATTATACAAAAAGCAGGCCGTTAAATTCAAGATTACGTGCAGCACTATGTTCCTGAATGGAAGCTTCTCACACACACTTGCTAATGCGCAAGTTAGAACTCGACCATGAGATAATCGCCTATCAAGATTTTATGAACTAAAGGAAGAAGTTGTAGCTTTTCTGTCAACTCAACAATCTCAGCACATTTTCTCAGTGAAGAGGTTTGGTGCAATAAGGTTACATTTCTTGCTGAATTATTTCAATCTTTAAACACATTTGATAAAAGTATGCAAGGTGAGCATGAAAATATTCTTACTTCCACCGATAAAATTAATGCTTTGGGAAGAAAGAATCAGAAGAGAGAATGCAGTAGAAATGTTTGAGCTAACAAACACTTCTTCCTTTCTCCATGTCGTATTTGTGCAAATCAAGCTTTTCCACAAAGAACAAGAATAGATCATGGCTGGAAACCCTGGAAGACGACTTAGTATTGTTTGTGTCTTTCGGCTTTTCCCGGTTAGGGGTCGCCACAGCAGAACTCCGGTCCGCTAATGATTAGCAGTTGATTTTTACATACTGGCTTGCCAGGCCTGACGCACAACCTTCAACAAAGGTATGCCCATTTACACATGTCTCCACGCAGAAGACACTCTAGCTGAGAATCGAACCGGACAGGAAGACGACTTATTATGCCTGTCCCAAATCCGACCTCACACAAAACACAACAAAGTCAAGCTCGGATATATCATTAAATATTAAAGGCAAGTAAAACAAGAGGAAAAGACTTCTTAAATCAATCAAAATTATACCTATTTTTTGTCACTTCGGCAAAAAATGTAATATATATTTTTCGGTGTGCCACGAGATTTTTGTAATAGATGTATGTGTGCCATGAGATGAAAAAGGTTGAAAATCACTGAGTTAAAACAACAAAGCAGAATTCTAATTGATCCACATGGCAGCTGCTTTTAAAGCAACAGTGTCTAAAAACTGCACAAAAAATAACAGTAAAAATACCAAGGTGCAGAATAGTGCATTTATCTACTTTTCTTTGCTTTTAATACTGGTTTTAGGGATACATGGTCATTCAGACCCATTCCCCTGTGTGCTCCTAACCTTAAAATCTACTGTAATTCTGCATTTTCATTCATATTTATTAACCCTCCCCCATACTTACATTCACAACTTCTAAAACTTGGAATACAAATGTATGTGTGTTGTCAATTTTGTGGAAATTGACAAATCATATAGTGTAGTAAATATGTGATATGTGAGTAAATATGAGTGGGGGATGTGTTTATTTGGGGTCTACTACAAGCACTCACATGTTATATGGTCATGATTCACTTGATCATTGCCACTAGCATGAATACACAACTAGTCAACCTCCCACTAATTTGGTCTGCTATAGCTACTTACCTCCCATAGCCTTACTAGAACATTAACCCAAACCCTGAAACTCCCTTCTTGCTTCCTAATCCTAAAACTCCCTTTTAATCCTTAAACCTCAACCCCCTCATGCTCCATAAATCTAAGGTCCCCCTTCTTGTTCCTTAACCTTAAGACCCCCTTTTTGTTCCCTAACCCTGAAACTCCCTTCCTGTTCCCTTAACATAAAAAACAACTCCCATTCCCTAAACCTAAAATTCAATTTTGGACCAGTGCCCTAATCCATTCTCTCACTCCTTCATCATAACAGCTGCCTCACTCAGACTGGAATGATGTGTTTGGGTAAGCCTCGGTAGCTGTTTACCTGAACTCATACTGGAGTTCATGCCTGAGCAGCAGCACAAGATGCTTCAGTACTTTGTTTCAAGACAGTGGATTTTTTGAGCACTTGGGACTTGAATGCTTGTTGAACACCCATTTACTTGCTTCTTTTAGTATGCACTTGTGGAAAGAAAGACATTAATCCATTTTACAAGGAATACAAAATCTGCATATTATATGTAATTACTTTGTTTAACTATTTCTTACTGTGAAAAAAAGATGAACATTTTGAAAATAAACTGCAGCTTTAAGGATGGTTGTGAAATTTTAAGTGGTTCTTCAATAGCAGTAAGAGCTGTAGGTCATTTACTGTAAAAATATTACTGGTGTTTCTCTTTTGTGCAATACATACATTTTTTCACTTTACAGTAATATATTTACATCTCATTTCCAAGTCCTGTCTCTGTGTTATTCATTTCTTTCCAAAAGTGAGAAAAGAAAATGTTGGTGGACAAAATCTTTCCAAGCCAGATGTTGTAAAAGAACAGATTTAATTTAATGATACCAAACAATTATGTAACAAATCATAGGATTACAATATATGTGTCCTTGTGCATTCTTTATTTCAGTGGTGTCGCTAGCATTTTAGGATGGCATTATGAAATGCTTTTCTGGGTACCAGCAAGTATATAGAAGCATCTATGTGAACATTGTTACCAAAACAAAACTCCACACCTGAAATGTTTATTACTGTGTGCTCTAAAACCGATTTATTTTCTGTCAGATTCAGTGAACATCATTATTTATGTTTGGACTACTACTGAATATAGGGCAGGACATACAAATTGCAATGTTGCAGACTGAGGATTTCAGACTTTATTGTAAAGGAGACACAAACTGACACTTGCCACTTAACTTGTGTGAGCTAAATGAAGAGAAATTTGTGGACTTTTTTGTTATTATTAAGAAATACTTTTAAAAGACCTGGAACAAGAGGAAGTAGAAGGTTTTGTCATAGTGACCTCTTTGCCAGCTTCACTTCCAAAGTAACTGGATAAAGAAGACTCCTGAAGCAATCAGATCTTTGACATAAACAAGCTTTATTCAAACAATGTGAAAAACCTGCAGAGGCAGAGGGGTTGGCTAATCATCAAGTAAGACAAATGGAAGCTGAACTATAGAATGATTTTTTTTAATAAAAAAAGTTTTTCCTTAACTTATATGATATGGAGAAATGGTATAGGTGTTTGCACTTTGACATTTTGAATCAAACCATATTTAGAGGACCAGCATAGAGTGAAAGAAGGACAGCATTACTGAAAATTACTACATCCTTGTTCAGCACATTTAAAGTGCAAGTAAGTGAATACATCAGACCTCAAGAGCAACAACCCAGCATCACTGTACCACCTTCAAAGCATTTTTGCAAGATAGCTTCACACCTGGCACACTCCCCCAAAATGTGAGCACTCTATTCTTCACGTTAATGTTACTCATACCTATTAAGTTCAAGACAGCTGTATTTCAGGGTAAGGTAATTTTGGAGGATACCGCACTGTTCGAATTAGTATATAAACAATGACTTTGCATCTTCTTGTTCATAGTTTTAAGTGTCAATGTTGCAATGACCATTTGCCTTAATCCCCAAATAATGTTATACTGTGCTACCAGCAGGACTTGTTTGGATGTTTGATATGAAAACACCACAGATGAATTTGGATCAAAACAGTGCATAGATCACTGGATCACAATCCATCAGCCAGAGGAGACTTCATACAATAATGAGATTTCTGTCCTTCATCCTGAAAAAACAAATTCTAACAGTGAGCTCCCAATGTAATTCCAGGACTCATAATTTCAGTTGCTGATAAACAAAAATAGAGCTGTCCTTATTTAAACTGTTTATCTCCCCTGCACCCCCAATGTGGTGGATGAACCCCTCAATATCATACTGCATATATATGTATACACAACACACACACACACACACACACACACACACACACACACACACACACACACACACACACACACACACATATAGGTTTCTATCAATATCGTGAATTACAAAATGAAATCCGTTCATTCACATAACTCACAACATCGAAAATGGCAAAGTAAGTAGGTCAGTATATAGAATGTAATGCCGATTATTCAAATTTGGCATTATTCAACATTCTTCTTGCCCTTCACCTTTGACAACAGTAACTGAAGTTCTAGTTTTCATCAGTACGAATGTACTGTGCAACACTGAACTTCATGTTTTGGCAAGGGGGCAAGCCCCCTGCACCCCCTTGGGAGCTGCACCGCTCTGCAAATTATATATTGCAACTCTGAGATCACACTACAGTAAGGAAAAGGGTAAATTTCCCGATCCACCCTGTATTATGATCTCTAGTACTAAGGTTGTCCACAAATGTGCAAATGCACAGTGCATTCATTGAACTGGAAACTCACAAACATGAAGGTTCGGCAACATGGGAGTCAGCCACCTGTAATTCGACATCCCATGTTTGTCGAACCTTTACTCATAATTTTGATGGTAACCCTATATATATATATATATATATATATATATATATATATACACACAGATGTGCCTTTGTTGAAGGTTGGGCATCAAGCAGGCACCTCGGCACCCATAAAATATCTACTGCCAATCATTAGCGGACCGGAGTTCCGCTGTGGTGACCCATAACTGGGAAAAGCCAAAAGAGGAAGAAGAAGATATATATATATATATATATATATATATATATATATATATATACACACAGATACTAATGGTCTGAAGAAGCTCAAGGTTGGGAATGAAAGCGCTTACCAAGTGTATTAAATAAAGTCTGTGTTTATTTTATTTTAGACCATTAGTACCTTTTTATTTGTTTTTCTATGGTTTGTTTTTAAGAAGCATTCTTCAGGCTTCTGGTGGATTGGATATATATATAAATATATAAATATAAATATATATATATATATATATATATATACATATATATATATACATACATACACTAACTCCAAGATCTCCATATTTAGGAGAAAAGTAAATACTCCAAGACATGGTGACCTGAGAGAATAGACATAAGTCCATATTTTTGCTCATACAGCCTAGCTATTCTGAAACTTGTATTAATGAGTTTTGGAATTACAAATATTTACCCTTACAGCAGCATCATGTGAAACTGCCCCTTTATTCTATATGGATACAAATGTATATGTGGATGCTGGCTACTCTTACTCAGTGATGGATGAAACGGAAGAACTTTGGTCTCTTCAATATGTAGTAAAAGCATATTGAATCATAATTCAATGCCCTTGTACATCAAGGATAACAATGCATGCAGGCAAATGGAACTTTGTCGGTACTAACACATGGAGATGAACTGTGAAATGACAATAGTATCAGAAGAATTATGCTTTTTATCCCAATCTCACAGGAAAACTAATTCACATATGTAAAGAAAATTTTGGAAAGTACTGTACTGAATCCTTAGAAATACAAATGCAGCCTTAAAAGTGGAGCAGAGATATATCAGATTAACTTGCATATTTCCTTGGGGTATGAGAGTATGCACAGAGTGGGACTCTGGACCTAAAACATTGTTAGCCTGCTACTTGTTAATTTGTTGAAAAATATATACAACTCAGTTTAACTAGACTCTCAATTTGATCACATAATTATTCTCTGTCATAAAAAGGATGAGGAGAAAGTTAACTCAAACCTCTAGATAATGTCTATCTGTTTTCATTTACACAGTAAAAGTATCAGGTTGAAAGACAAGTCAGGTAGTGAGGTCAGATAAAGAGAATGTCTTGGTTCTTTACAAGCCTTCTTCACAGAGAAGAGATGTAACCACAGTCTGAATTCCACAGTCATAGTCATAGACGTTCTTCCACATTCGAATTATTAGCATTGAAGGAAAGTAGAATTTTTGTGTCATTTTGAGACCAGCATCACAGAGTATCAAATAATCAAATCAAATGTGATAACTACAATTCTGCTAGAAAGCTGGTGTAGATAGAGGAGCATTAATGCATGTACTCAGTTTAAGGAATCATACTCTTGGAAGAGTATTTGGGAAGGTTACTTACCTGTCTTATAAGTTAAGAATACTATTTGTGCCTGCCATGGGCTTCTTTTTGAAAGGAGGAATAAGGTTAATGGTTTGTGTTCTTAGACTGTTTTACTCCAACCAGATTGTCTTCCTGTTTTGCTGTTCAGCAACATTCCGTGCCACAGCAGCCATAAGCTTGGTACTGTCCTTTAATTGTTGTTAGACCATCTGCACATGCAGAGTCACGAGGTACCTGCCTTAGACTTCACAATGATATAAATAAGGCTTGTTTCTTTGGGAGACATTTTGCCATCTCTAGTTCAAGGACTCACTGGGAGCGTAGCTGTTAACTCTTCTTCATAGGTTCAAAGCTGTATACTAGGCTAATGGCCTGTGATTTTTTTGTGCCTTAGAGGTCATTTGAAGGTGGTGTACATTAGTCAGAAAGGGATTTCCACAGCTACTTTTGTCCATCAGAGACACAGTTGTCAGACTGGATTTGAATTTCTGATTGATTTCCCATCCATTCATCCAAGCTGCACTTGAATAGGGTTAAGGAAGGACACTGGTTCACATGGATGGGAAATCAATTCTAGAAAATTCGGATTTTCTGAGATGCGTACCTTTCCATCCAATATATCTTATTCAAGTCACAAGCAAAGTTTAATCCTTAGATTTGGTAGTGCTTTTGTTATCTGTTGTGTGGATATGCAAAAGGTCTAAAAGAGTGGGATCCATGGATGCCTTGTATGCCAGGCATAAATTGTCTTTCAGCAGTCTGTTGGAAACAGAGTACAGTGACAGGGCTGTGAGGTGTTTTGCATTGCACAGTTTGTTTATGCCCTGTATTCTTTTTCTGAGGAATCTCTATGGACATTCCAGTGGTTGCATGGGGTCTGGTCAAGTACATATTGAATACAGTGGTGAGATAATTTCCCTGGATCTAGATGCCATGCCCTTATTTATAAGTTGAGTGACATTAAATAATTTTCTTGCAACAACATGCACATATTGGTCGAAAGCCAGGTTGCTATCTATGTGGGTCCACAAATCCATGACTACTGTGTCTACTTTTAGGAGTGTTTTATCAATGAGTTAGTTCCCCATAGGTGGTTGACTCCAAAAAGTAATATTATGCACTTAGTGACACTGCGTTTTAAGGTGTGACTTTGGCACCAGTCATTGCCTGTGTATGCCCTTATTTATAAGTTGAGTGACATTAAATGATTTTCTTGCAACAACATGCACATATTGGTCGAAAGCCAGGTTGCTATCTATGTGGGTCCCCAAATCCATGACTACTGTGTCTACTTTTAGGAGTGTTTTATCAATGAGTTAGTTTCCCTGGGTGGTTGACTCCAAAAAGTAATATTATGCACTTAGTGACACTGCGTTTTAAGGTGTGACTTTGGCACCCGTCATTGCCTGTGTTAGACCTTACTGTAAGACGTGAGTATCATGAGGGGGTTCTATGATTGCTCCTCACAGTCATCTGCAAACTTGATAAGACAGAAGCCCTTGACATTGACCTTGACTTCCAAAAAATAGATGCCAAAGAGGAATGGACCCAACACTTAGCCCTTGGGGATTCCACTACCAGCTGGCATCTTTGTGGAGGTCTCTCTAATTCTAACTTCCTGGGTCCTGTCAGAGCTGGCTGGCTGTCCATTAAGTTACACTGGGGATTATGCCTAATTCCATGAGATTTTTTATAATGCCTGGGTAGGAAACTGTATCAAATGCCTTAACTAGCTTAAGATAAGCAGAATGCACCATTTTGCCCTTCTTGATTGTCTTGGTGTCCTTCTCAAAGAAGTCCACCAGGATCAGTAAACATGATCTGCCTTTGACAAAACCAAACTTGGTTGGGTCCATTGTATGAACTTTTCCTAAGTCATTGTTAATTATTTCCATGATAATTCTTTCCATGGCTTTGCATATGTGACTAGTCAGACTAATGGGTCTATAGTTCCCTGAATCTATTTATGGCCCCACCTTATGTGGACGGATGACCATTGCAGTCTTCCATTCATGTGGCACAAAGTCTGCTTAAAAAGGTATAGCTGAACAATAAGACAAGTGGCTGTGATAGGTCATACTTCAAGCTATTTAGGAGGCATCCTGGGATACTATCAGGGACCATCGAAGATGTACTGCTGGCCTTAGAGAGTACCTTGAATAATTACTCCCTACTGATATTTGGAGGGGATTATGTTACATGATATTTCCTGGTGGGTGACTGGGAGTGAGAGGGAGTTAAAACTGGAGCTGAATTTGTCAGCCAGAAGATTTGCTCGATCTCCTGATTCAATGAATGTGGCTCTATTTACCAGCAGTTCAACAGACTGTAGTGTGCTGCCTTTGTGGTTTGGGACATAGCTAAAAAAGACTTTATGGTTGTCCTTGGCCATGGATGCTATCTTTCCCTCAAAATTTGCTTTGTTGGACTTAATTTTTTTTAAAGTTAGATTCCTTCCCAGAACCTCCTCATTATTTGGATATCTTGAAGAGAGGTAAGCAAATTTCACAAATAATACAACATGGTCAAAGGAACCATAAAACACAAAGTTTAATAAAAGAGAAATATAAATAGTAAGTGCTTTCACATTAGCTTCGTCAGATCATGAATTCATCAATCTAGCAAGCATATATATGCTATATTCAAGTAGTCCCAACCAATCAATGACAGTTATATAAAACATATTATAAAACAAATACTAGTGAGTCTAAACATCCAATATAAATTCATGGCATAAAAATGACATATAAATACATACAAGATGCATAAAATGGATAGATACATACAATCAATGAGTTCCTTAGATTCTGCCCTTTTAAAACACTTTTTAAAGAGGCCTTCTCAATCAGTCTTTTACCTTGGTCAGCCCTTAGCCTAATTATCCATTTTACTTCTGTGGTTTCAGTAACATTTCTTATATCACCCCTAATGAGTTAGGTCTCACAATATCTATAACTAAAAACTTAAATGTATGTTGTTCATTTGTATTTATAACATGCTTCGATAGGGCATTATTCATAGAGCATATACGAATGCTATAAAGATGTTCTCTAATCCTGTCCTTTAACATTCTATCTATTTTACCAACATACAATGCCCTACACTCTAAGCAGTAAGCCAAATAAACAACATGCTGTGTGGAACAGTCAGCACTGACCTTAAATATATACTTATGTTTCATATCAGGATGTTCAAAACAACCACTATTGCTCACAAAACCACAATAATTGCAATTCCTACAGGGTTGTGTAACATTGTTTTTGGCATATTGACTACTAACAGGTTCCCTTGGAAAACATAACATTCTTTTCGAGGACTTTTTATTTTTATAACTGAAATGTGGTACTTCCTCTACTAATTCCCTTATCTTTGTGTCCACTGTAAGAATACCCCAATGTTTATTTATAATTCTTGCTATCCCCCTAGTATCACTGGTGTAGTCCACAGGAATACCAACAGTTCTATTGTTATTCAAATCAGCTATCTTACGTAGGGAAACCTTGTTGTGTTCAGAAAAACATGGCTGTGCAACATCATTCCTTAATGAGGGGACTATGCTCAGGTCATCATTTATTTCTTTCTCTTTATAGCCCATCATAACTAATGTATTCCTAAGATCAAATAATTCAGATGTAAATCCATCCTCAGATGCATTTAACCTGGAGGCCCTCATCCCTTGTTCCTTGGCCAGTCCTTATCCCTTGTAAGTGGCAGTTGCTCTTAGATGTGGAGTTTCTGCCTGGCTCGAATGAAAACCTTAACATTAAATGTACCTTGAGATGGTGTAGATGAAGTATTCCCTTCCCCTACCATAAGACTATTTAGCTTTTTGTCTCCACCAAGCATCACTTCCCTTTGACTAGACAATTTATTTTTTACTAGATGGTTGAAATACAACTAAAGTCTTTATACTGGGTTTCATTCCTTGCCTGATATTTGATTTCATTTTTTTAAAGTGAGGTTTTCATTTTTTAAAGAGTGATTCATTTTGTTTACTATATTTATTGGAGTGTACTTATTCCTAGATACAGAGTTTTCAACTGGTTTTAATGATAGCCTTAACATTATCTGTTCCTTGAGGTGGTGTTGGTGAACCAGTCCCTCCCCCCTCCATAAGGCTATTAAGCTCTTTCACTCCCCTAAGCTCCACTCCCTCCTGACCAGATAGGTCCTTTAAATTTTTATTAGCTTTTTGAAAAGAAATAGGGTTTTTGTATTGGGTTACATTCCTTGCTGGACATTTGGTTTCATATTTTTAACTATGATCAACAGTTTTTACTTTATTTATTGAAGTGTACTTTTCAGTATTCTAATTTCTGATGAAGTTCTTACAATTAAACAAAAGCACTCAAATACACTTGTTCTGCATTTTTCTTTTGCCTAGCTAATTTGTTATGAAGTTTGTTTTGTAATATATATATATATATATATATATATATATATATATATATATAGATATAGATAGATAGATAGATAAATAGATAGATAAATAGGTAAACAGATAGATATAGCGACAGATATACATAATTTGATGTATAATGAAAGAAAATAATAATTTAGAAATGCTATCACAAATAGACTATAAAGAGGTATATATTAGGCATAGAGTTTGAAATGTTTTATACAGCCAGAGTTCAATTATAGATGAGAAATAAATGCAAGGGACAGGGGTAATGAATATTCTGAACATCAAAAAGGAGATGAATTACAAAAACAAAGGAAAAAATAATAAATGGTGATGGGAATTAATGATCTTTGTTTTGTTTTCAGATAAAAGGTATAGATAGATAATCATAACAGCTGTGAGATTATATCTTCTAATCAGAATGAATACCAATAAACTTCTCATGTACATGTAGTATTTATATAATATCATAATAAATTTTCATTCATCTGTTTTAAGTATTACCACCATACATCCCTTCTTCAGCCAAGCAATGCAATTTCTACTGCAGCTAAGGAGAATTTGCATATAAGAAATTAAAAAGAAGTATAAATGATTTAAATTAAAATATGAACATATAGAAGAGTGTGAACATACAGAAGAGTATAAATGTCCTGTTCATAATTCTCAAACTCTTAATCCAAGAATTTTGAACAAAGACAAAATAATGGGGGGACAAAGGCCCAAAATCAGGAACCCATTTTATATATAGAACGTTTTTAAAATAGCAGGCTTTGCTTTGTATTAGCATACATTTTTTGAATGGTATGAAATTTGAACTGTTATTTATTTTGTGACTTCAATCATTATGCTTATCCTTATGATATGACAGAAAGCCATACATTTTATGAGGATCAGATTAAAAATATGAAGCAAAATTCTGGACATTCGGAAAAAATCTGGAGAATTAAATGATATGGTTCTGCCTGAATTAGTTATGTATACAAATGGAAATCAAGAGTTTTAAGACTGATTTTATCCACAAAGCTGCCTTAATCCCAACCCCAAAACATCCCAAATGTCTGCCAAAAGTCTTAGCTAAAAGATTTATAAGTAGGGGAAATTTGGATCTCTGGAGTATAATGCATGAAACATATGTCACTATAAGGTTACTCAGCAAGTTTTGTAAAGCCATAAATAATGAAGTCAAGTTTCATCAGTTCAAAGTAGTAGATTATACATGAGACACATGAAGCAACCCTTTCCTTGTTCAGTTTGATCACTATTCCCCTTCCTTAACTTGAATGTATGTTTTCTACTCATTTCAATGGGGCACAGTGCTTATTGAATGCAGGTTAATATATATTCAGCAGGCTCTAATGAATATGCTGTCTCACTGGTGGCTTTCTGCTGTTGTTCTTTGATATTTGTAATTATTGTTTTTCAGATGTTTTTAATTAGGTTATATATTCAGCTTAGTTATTTAAAATTGGGTTCAGTTTTCCAGTACAATGTCATTTTTGATTAGGTGGCTGCAGTCTTATTTTGTATTTATTTTTTATTATTTTTAGCTATTTTTCCTTTTTTTCTTGACAATGTGCATAGGATGTCAATAAATAATGTCTACATCCTGAAACTGATAAAAATATCTGTTGCACTAATTATCAGGAATGTCATTGTGTAATATATGAGCATTGGCTGCATGATATATGAAATACATTGTACTGTAGGTTTAGGGAAGTATTTATTTGATAACTGGTAAAGCTACATATCTCAGAATGATTACCCTAGCCTTATAGTACAGTCTGTTTCAGTAGTAAAAAAAAGCACAGACATCACCCAGACTCAGTTTCAATAGGTTAAACACTTTTGTTCTGTTGAAGTTCTTGTATTATTTAAGATGAAAGCATTAACCTATTAATAAGTCTGCCTGTATGATTTCTGTGTTGACCTATATTTTTAAGTAGTTACACTTCAGTTTTTGTTGTCTTTTTCCAGTCTGTTTCATTTGTTACACAAAGTAGACCCTGTTTCTTCTATTTATTCATTTTTCCTTTTTTATTGATTACTATTTCCCTTTGTTTCAAAACTTTATGTTAATATTCACTGTATGATTTTCTGATCTGATTTTATTTATCCTGTATGTTGATTCTGCTATTTGTTACTGCACTTCATGTAATAATCTTATGTAGTTTATTAATTGAACTACTTATGTTGGAGTTTTTCCTTCCCAGGCCTCCACTGAAAATGGGATTCATGCCCAGTTGGACATTCCCAGGAAACAAATGTTAAATAAATAAAAAATAAATAATACCCCTACTGAGAAGGGTATTGAATAGTTCACCTATATTTGATTAGAAATGTGCTGTCTCCACCTTTTTTCTGCTGTAATGCTGATGGAAGGTTTGCTTTTTAATATACTCTTTTCATTTTTAACACTGTAGTGAGAACTATGTTAAGATCGGGCAGAAGTTTTTAGTTCAAAAGTCTGTTAATTTTATTTGGTGCAGTTTTTATATTCATGGCCTTTTAAATGGCAATGCTATTTTTTTCTGATTGCTTGGTTTCAGTTTTGATTTTTTTTTAACAATTACATTTTTTTGCTGTAATTTAATTTTTTAGAGGTTTGATTTCCACAAGCATTATTCTTGTTGGGGAGGGGGTCTGACGGCACATATACTGGGAATGGGGCTATTGTACAGCATGATGACAAGCAAAACATGGTGACAATGCATGGTATGGCAAACCTGGTGGTAAAAAATAAAAGCTTATGTAAACTGCCTCAGATAAACAATTTTATTATACCCATTTATCAGTGCCCATTGTTAGGATACATATATTTACAATTTGACCCAGGTTTGATTAGCAACTGATGGAGTGGCAGTGAGGGATGGATGGGGAGCATTGTGAGCATTTACAATGATGATTCCTGGGAGACACTAGTGATGCCACACAGTAAGCATACCTAAAGAAGGCAATAGGGCGGAGACTTGGCTCAGCTGCTGTGGAGGTGGTGAGGCAACATGCCACACATCTCCATTGCACACCCTCCCCCTCAGGCATACTACTGAGACTGCATAGGAGGAGGGAAAATGAGTAAACTAGAAGTAAAAAGACTTTCCTGGATGGAACCTTAGACATTCTGATCCCACAGTGTCCTCATTCCATGACCAGCCCCAGCAGTGCAGATTAAGTCCAGTAGGTCAAGGAAGATAACTAGTAGACCTGGCATGGACAGTTGCCAGAGAGACAGGCCAGTAAAAATGAAGGCTGGGATGGAGCAAAAAAAAAAAATAATGGAATAAAAAAAACACAAAGACAAAGTTAGGGTAAGACATAAAGTATAAGAGGGTACAGCTGTCCCTTATCTGTCTCTGAAAGGCATAGCCGTAGTTGAAGGAAAAACACTCAATGTTTCTCAACACATGCATACATACATACCGGAATGCACATATCTGAAATACACTGACATCAGGAGTATGATGCAAAATATTAATATCTGACAATATGGAAACTAGTTTCATAATGAGTGGCAAAGATATGAGTGCTCAGATTGACATCCCTAATCTCCCCATAAAAGATATTTCATTCAGCCCATGACTAAGACTCACATGTATTCTTATTACTTTCATTCCTGACTTTGGTGTTTTACTATGTGATTCCCATGCCTTTAAATATAATTAAAGTGCAGGCTGTCTCACTAGTGCTTTTATAACATTAAATCGGAAGCACGTTGTGACATTTCTAAGGGTCTGCCACAGGTACTCACAAGCTAGTAGCTTACAGCACACTTATTCGGTGTCACTTGCTTGAAAAAGCAAGAGCTTAAACTCCCAGTAGCCTGACATCCTGTTTCTATGAAGCCCTTCCCACATTCATCCTCTAAAAACTGTATAGTTCTACCAGAACCTAAATCTTAATCCTAAAATTTCTACCAATTCCGCACTCTGACTCCTTGCCCCTAACCCTAAACCTCCACACTCCCTAAACCTAAATTCCTCACTCACTCCCAATTTTTTTAATGAGGTTAGTAATAGTGTTTTTTTTACTTATTTATTTATTTTTATTATTTGTTTTCTTCTTTTTTGACTATACAGTGCAGCAGTTCTATATACTAATTCAATTAAATAACAACACTACATTATGATCATAAGCAAGGTGGTATAATCTAAGTGCAGAGCAGTAGAACCAGATACAGTGAGTAAAGAAAAGTGCAGTCAGCAATTCACCATATCAGTGGAACTGAATGCAGTGACTTAAAATTGCCTCCAGCTGTTCAGCCGTAAAGTAATGTTAACATTTAGTTACAATTTAGCAATACGTTGGTGCTGTAGAGTAAAAAGCAGTGACTTGAGAAAAATGCAGGCAGTAGATCATTCAATGCTCCTATCAGGCCCCAGTGGCCTAATGGATAAGACATTGGTCTCTTCAGCCAAGGATTGTAGGTTTGAGTCCCATCTGGGGTGATATAATCTTATAGCTCACCTGGCTTAGTGGTCAATCAGTGTGGATGGTCCTGGGTTCGAGACTTGCAAGGGTTGATTATTTTCCTCATTAACACTCTTCAAGAAAAATCTTGATGATTGGAAATTCACTCCAGGGATCACTTTTGTGGCTCTGCTTGACAGGGGCTCAAGAAAATTATTTTTTGGGTGGCGAAAGCCAGGGTACCCATTTTGGCTAGGCTTATATAGGCCCTAGGGCCAATAGCCTAGTACCTACCTATGAACCTATGAATTCAGTAATGCAGCATAAGAAAAGGTGAGTTTTCATTTCAGCAATACAGTAATACAACAGGTGACAACATATTTTAGTTACAAAAAATAATCAGTCAGCAATTAATAGTACAGTAATGCAACAGCAGTAATCATCAGTTAAAGTACCAATTTGGCAATTAAGGTAACAGTCAACCTCATGGGCGGATATTGCATGCAATAAAGATGAATAAACACAGTGCTGAGTTCAATGCAGAGTGAGACATGTCAACATAAGGAAACTGTAGCTAGCAGTTCAGGAAAGCAGCAATATAACAGTTATCAAACTGACTGAACAGTAAAAGATCGGCTTGATTTCAATGCTACACCAGTGATTGAGGTTTACAAACACACAGTATTGCACATCACAACAGTTATCAAACTGGCTGAGCAATAAAAGATACACAGTATTGGGCATCTTAGCACAAACAAGTTCCAAGCTGAACAACACCTTCAAACAATTGGCTAACTTGCTCTAGGAAAAAGCTCTTAGGTGAGGGTGGGAGGGGACTGATGGGTGGAAAACAAGTGTGAGACAATAACTAAGACAGTGTGGAAGGAAGCAGAAATACATTTTCAAGAGTAGCTTAAAGGTAGAAAATGCCAGGATTTTTAAAGGTTAGGCAGTCAAGGGTGTCCACTTTACACTTACGTTTGTAGCTGAGGAGAAAGAGATGATTTGTCTTACTTTGAGGACCACTGTACTGAACTACGCTAACAGAAATGGACCTGGCTGTTGTTCATGAGGCTAAGGTACATCTTGAAGATGTCATGTGGTAGCAATATGCAGACCTCCTACAGAAATGTATAGGAAAGCAGAAGTGGTGCAATCTCCATGCTGATGGATCAGTGGAGGCCTTACAGAGAAGATACATATAAAGCTAGTTTACAAGAGAATGGAAGATTTCTGAAGGAAGCTAAGGTAGAAATAATTAAAAGAAAGGATTGCATGGGAAGTCAACAGATTTTGAAGGGAGGCTAAGAGTAGATAAGGCACACCAGGCAGGTTTACAGCTTGCGGTAACAGTGACTGAGCAGCTCGTATATAACATTATCAAGGCTGTAATAGTGCTGGCAGGCTGATGAAGGTGAAAGGCAAGAGGAGGGTAAGGAGCTTCATATATGGGGGAGTTGTAGAGAAGTTTTAATGTTTTAAAAGAAAATAAGTGCTATGTCAGGAAAAATCCTACACAGAAAACCTATGGAAGTGTGTCGGACATTCTTTATTTTGGGAGAGGTCATAAATGGAAGAAAATGTACTATAATGAGAGGTTATATATGTAGGTTATGGGACACTGGGTAAAATGACTGATTCTGATAGTCTGGAAAACTCTAGATTATTTGATGTGGGATACATGTCTGCCCAACAGTAGGGCAAGAATAGAAAGAAATGTTTGCTACAAACAAATGTATTGGGTGATAGGAAAAACAAGATGTAGGTGGAGAGATGGAGACTGAAGAACTGGCAAAGATGAAATGTAGAGTTTGCTGGTTTCATAGTTTCCTGAAGGGCAACAGCATTCCTGTGAGTGGCTGTCAAAATGGACCTCCAGTGGTGGTAGGTGTGACAGCCCCACTCTGTGCCAGTAATTAAGGAGCCTGAATCCTCACCACTGACACTGAAGAGGGGACATTCACTTGGAACAAAAATGGATGCAACCAGTATTTCCAGATGCAGCACTCTGCAATCAAGCACAATTTCCCTTAAGAGCACACTGGGAACATACTCGGTTTGGGGTCTGGATTTCTCTATCTGCCTCTCTCCAGGTCCTCAATAAGACTCCCCACTGGCACAGTTATAGAGCTGAGACCTCAGATGAGTGTCCAAGCCAAGTTCCCCAGCATCCTCTCTGTGAAACCAGTGCTTCGTGTCTCTGCTCCAAACAGCTTACACACACATTCTGAGATTTGTTTTTCACACACACATACACACACACACACACACACACACACACACACACACACACACACACACACACACACACACACACACACACACACACACACATACGCACCTGGGAAAGGCTGGCACAGATTTACTAGCTATGCCCCCTTCTGCCAAGACTATAAGGTATGCCAAGGCTCTTGCAAGGGTACCCAATTATACTGAGTGAAATTAATATTATACAAATGGTAGTTTTACCAATAGCAAGGCTTTCAGGAGTGGCCAGAGCTGTCACCATATATATATATATATATATATATATATATATATATATATATATATATATATATATATATATATATATATATATAAGTATATGAGATTAAAATATTCTCTAAAAGCCAACCACAATGAAATGTTTAAATATATTTAATAAAAAATAAGAAAAGAATGTGAAAATACTACATATCTATTTACAGTAAACACCAGAGTTTCAATCACAGGAAATATTAAAATAACACACGTGAATAGTGCCACACATATACATAAAAACAGTGTTTAACTAATCTCAGTATATTTTTCTGACTGGTCAAAACAATTACTATTCCCTAGTCACTTACTAGAGCAAGAAAAGATGGAGTAGGTGAGGGGGTCCTTTGTTAGGTTCCAGAAACAGACTGCCATAAGACTTCAGTCTCACCTAGCATTAAAATATCATTTTAGTGATGGATTACAGAATGACATCACACACATTTGTCATCTGACTTCTGGTTCCCAAGCAAACCCCCCCGTTGGCTAGAAGCTGTCAAGATTTAGCACATATGTGTCAATAATACACACACACACACACACACACACACACACACACACACACACACACACACACACACACACACACACACACACACACACACACACACACACACACACACACACACACACACACACACACACACACACAGCCTTGCTATGATCTACTGCAGGTCCTAGAAGTTATAAAACTATTTCAAACTTCCACCCTTCCAGAGTAGCAATTAATTCACCCCAAAGACAATGCAGAAAGTGTCCTAGTACAGACTTTTTGTCTCTGGCTGCATCAAGAACTGTAAGATACAATCCTTATGGCCTAAGCCAGGTAATTTAATTTCAAACTAGTTTCAAAGTTAGGTGGGCTGAGATTAACTTCTCTTCCAGCATCCTCTTTTAAAACATATACATTTAAAAAGTTATACATGTGTATTCATTTTAATGTCCAGCAGAGCACACTATCAGTACACTTTAACACAAGCAGCTTACACATACATTTTTCAACACAAGCATCTGTACAAATCAGTTTGATATACACATGACATATAATTATTTACAAATCTCCAGCTAGCTGTGCTGGCATATGTTACACATCCACTTCCTTACTAACTCCTGGCATAGCTGGCAATGCCACACATCGTCACAGTAGGGTATAAGATATGTTGTTTTTCAGGTGTGGCATGGTTGCCTGCTCTGACTGTATTTGCAGTGTGGTATGGGAGAAGGGTGTCTGTCCTAAGTTGCACCAAGTTTGTGAGATTATTTATTTTAGAAAGCACAATTTTGTCTTAAATTCCTCAGATTCCAAATTTCACAGGAAACAACAGTCATAAAGTCATTTTCAGAAAAATAAACTTAATAGTGGAAGGTATCAATATTTAGAGGGCATGATAGTGACACCTAGGTCTGTTATTCAGGTGTAAGTGCTATTAAATCATTATTTTATAGTCCTTTGATTGCTATAAGTCTGCTTTAAATATTAAAAAATAAGTTCTAATGTGCTATATTAATCTGATATAACTCACTTTTGACAGAATGATCATGTTTTAGTTAGTAAGTAAGGGTGCAACATATGGATCACCATCACAAATCACTTATTTGTGTTATTTTTCTGTCTTGTTTGAAATGAGAGCAACTTGAATACACAAAAGAAGAAAGTCATTACTTCACTCGCCCCCCAAAAATGTTACCATTAGTGTTCCTAATGTGGAGCAAAGAGGGAAGCTGCCCCAGGTGCAAAGTGGTAGGTGGCATGATCAGCCAATCTCAATCACTTTTCAGTGCATACCAGTATTCACAAATGCCAGTATTGCATTTTCTGTCAACATTGAAGTACGCTAACATGCTGTATGTGGTATTAGCTGCAACAGTAGCTGGCACAAATGTAGCCAGCCGTTTTCTGCAGTTTAAAAGATTGTAGTCAAAATAACGTTCCGGTGTACTGCTGAACCAAATAAATAAAACAGAATGTTACAATCCTCAGTGTCTTGAGACGAACGCCTCTCTGTGTAGTAGCAAATTTACAAACGCGAACCCATTCAAGAACATAAAACCATGAACATAAATCCAGCGAGTACCACAAAAGAAGCTGAAATTTTTATTCAACAAAAGCGTGTTACATCCAAAAGTTAAGCGTTTTCACTTGTTGACTGCAAGCTTCATCAGAACAAACAACAATGAACTTCCCAACTTTTAAATAAACTTTTTGGCGCCAACAAATCAACACATCTTATTCTTTTAAAGTCGTATGACACCAACGAAGTAAACACTAAATGTGCAAACGAATTAACTTGACATAACATACTACAAACTTGGTGTGTATATATATATATATATATATATATATATATATATATATATATATATATATACACATATATATAAACAGTAAAAAGAAATTAAAATAAAATATAATACAATAATTAATGCTTAATTAATATGCAAAAGTCGGAACACATTTTTTCTCTCATCTCCCACTCATACTATGCTGTATTATCCTAAACGTGTCAGGCGCTGCCTGATAATCTAAAAATCTCATAAAATTATCAAATAAAATAAAATAAAAATTGTACAGTACCCTATGTTGAATTGTCCTAATATTACTAGTGGGAATACAATCCCACTATTTAACGTGAAATAAAACGTAAAATGTTATTGCACATGAAATATTATCAAACATTCATGGGACTGTATTCCAAAATGTCAATATAGTGTATTACAAGTTCAATCCATGACTAGCAAGTGTTTAATCGAAATAACATCGTTAAGACCTGGTGGACTAGAGGAGTCCAATAATATCTGCCACCAATACTCCTTATATGAAAGGAGGCCCTTAAAGTCTTCCCCCTTAATGTCAGTCTGAACACTATCAATAATAGCAAACTTAAAATGGTGCCTGTCTCCACATTCCTTTATATGTCTATATAATGTGTTTTTTTCATCTTTTGTCCTTATACTATAAAGGTGTGCATATATCCGCTTACTAAATTTAATAAGCGTATATATGCACACCTTTATAGTATAAGGAATGTGGAGACAGGCACCATTTTAAGTATTATTATTATATTATTGGACTCCTCTAGTCCACCAAGTCTTAACAATGTTATTTCGATTAAACCCTTGCTAGTCATGGATTGAATTTGTAATACACTATATTGATATTTTGGAATACAGTCCCATGAATGTTTGATAATATTTCATGTGCAGTAACATTTTACGTTTTATTTCACGTTATATAGTGGGATTGTATTCCCACTAGTAATATTAGGACAGTTCAACATAGGGTATTGTACAATTTTTATTTTATTTTATTTGATAATTTTATGAGATTTTTAGATTATCAGGCAGCGCCTGACACATTTAGGATAATACAACATAGTATGAGTGGGAGATGAGAGAAAAAATGTGTTCCGACTTTTGCATATTAATTAAGCATTAATTATTGTATTATATTTTATTTTAATTTCTTTTTACTGTTTTATATATATACCAAGTTTGTAGTATGTTATGTCAAGTTAATTCATTTGCACTTTTACTGTTTACTTCATTGGTGCCATACGACTTTAAAAGAATAAGAAGTGTTGATTTGTTGGCGCCAAAAAGTTTATTTAAAAGTTGGGAAGTTCATTGTTGTTTGTTCTGATGAAGCTTGCAGTCAGCAAGTGAAAGAGCTTAACTTTTGGATGTAACACGCTTTTGTTGAATAAAAATTTCTGCTTCTTTTGTGGTACTCGCTGGATTTATGTTCATGGTTTTACGTTCTTGAATGGGTTCGCGTTGGTAAATTTGCTACTACACAGAGAGGCATTCATCTCAAGATACTGAGGATTGTAACATTCTATTTTATTTATTTGGTTCAGCAGTTTAAAAGATGAAACAATCTTTTTTTCTCTCTTTAACTAGGATGTGAAGAGCTTTTTTTCTTTTTCTTTTTTCCTGAGGGGCACCAGATTTAAGGACAGCATTGGTCACAAAAGTAGCAAGTTACGGATCTAAGTGTCACTCTTCCAGTTTCTAACCTGTACAATATACACATTACTGACAATTAAGCAATAGCCAGCTATTGCTCCTAAATCCTATCAAAACCCACATGTAGCCCTTACATGCACCCACAGCAGCACAGTCCAACCTCTTCATGTCACATTTTATTTTATTATTTATTTTACATTTGTTGACGAGGATAGTCCAACTGGATACATGTCCATTTTCACTGGAGGCCTGGGGAGAAAAGCTCCAATTACACAGATAAAAAAATGTACATACATGCCAAGCATATTACAAAATCTGTAAGGTGTGGCCCTCAAGAGGGATTCACAATATTAACAGTGTGTAATAGAATATAAAACAAGTAGAGTACAACAACAATTATTATTTACAAAGTAATGTACAGAACAAGAAGGTCACAGCAAGCATTTGTGGGCAAGAAGTGAATACAGTACTATTAAGTTAGTGAGTAGTTATGGAGATTAATCAGGGTTGGTACATGGACAGAGCCAGTGCATTTTAAAATACTGTTTGAGGCCTTTTTGGAAGAGACTTAGAGAGGGTTCAAGAGGTTCACTGGAAGTAAATTCCAAGCTTTGCCACAAAGTTGGCAAACAGGGAGTCTCCAGCTGAGTTATTAGTTTTGTGTGTTTGGACTAACAGCTTGTTGGATGAGCGTAATGGTCTGGAGTTACTATATGGTTTTATGATATTTTTAATTGCGGGGGTGTTTTCAGGTTGGTTGAGAATAGTATGTGCTATTAACTGATTGAACCGAAGTAAGCTTAGCAGTTCTAGCCACCCTAGGAGATTGAGGTTTTGGCAGTGATGAGTCCTATATGTGGACCTGGTGGCAAATTTGGCAATATGCTTGTAACAGTGAGAGAGCTTGGTAAGCTCTGATTTGTTTAGCTTAGAGAGTATAGGGGAAGCATATAGAAGGTTAGAGAGTAGATGAGAGTGGGTGATTGCAGTCTTAGCTTTTGGGGTTAGAAAAGGTTTATTTCTATATAATGAGCCAAGCTTCTTAATAATGGTTTTGATAGTTTTGTTGACGTGCAGATTGAATTTGAGATTATTATCTACTATTACTCCTAAGAGCTTAGTATGGTTATCCGGGAAAATAGGGGTACCATTGTTTGATATTACAGAAAAGGAAAGTGGGGTGGACCTACATGTGGGAGTAAAGAGTAGCAGTTTGGTCTTGTTAGGATTCAACAGAAGATGGCGGTTATAGAACCAGTTTTCAACTGTGTTAAATATATTCTGGGTTAAGGTTAAATATATTCTGGGTTAAGGTTTGCAGGGCTGTTTGGGAGGAGGCTGTGCAGATCAGGGTGGAATCGTCTGCGTGTTGGATGCAGGTTGCTTCTGGGATGGCAGTGTGTAGGTTATTGATAAAGAGAGAAAAGAGTAAAGGACCTAAAATAGAGCCCTGAGGAGCTCCAAGGGTGAGAGGTAACAGGGTGGATAGTTTGCTCTGCCATAATACAGCTTGTTGTCTACCACTCAGATAGGATTGGAACCACTGTATACTATGGTTGTCCAGGGAAATAGATTTCAGAGAGTGGATGAGTAATTGGTGGTTGACCATATCAAAGGCCTTTGAGAGGTCTAAAAAGAGGGCTAATGATAGCATATTATTTGATATATGGCATTGGTGAAGGAAAGGAGGGCGGAGGTGGTGCTGTGATGTGGCCTAAAGCCATGCTGAGAGAGAGCCAGCAAATGAGCACATGCTCATTTAGAAACTTTAGCAAAGACTTTCACTGTGGCAGGACCAAAGTGATACAAGTCATTTTGCCTAAATATTATAGAGAACCCCCACCTCACTTTTCTTCAAACTAACCAGAAAAGTCCATCTATTTAAGGAGTGAAAATGCAAAGTTCAAATAAGACATCTACATAACATAAAGCTATATGCTAAGCAAAATATCTCCATATAATAACAAAGCAGATATTAAGCAAATGTTAACAATTATTTAGGTATATCTAGGTAACTGTTTGATTTTTGTGTATTTTTCTGTGTGATATTGAAATCTCATATATAGAAATTACTATGTATTTATGTAATTTGTGAATGTTGCCAAACATCTGTATACTCGATAATATATACTTGGTACTAGGTACAGTCTTTTTTTCTCAGTGACTTAGCTGTAAAAAGATTGTGGCTGAAAATAAAGTGAAATAAACATATACCTAAATCCAGTAATAGGTGCTACTTAAGTAAAAGACAGTTATGGTATTTTCCATACCTGAATTGCCTACGGTAAGATAAAGTTTTGGGTCATTAGTCACTTCAACATTTTTATTAATCAAAACTGTTGTATAAAAGCAGATTGGAATACTTACTAAGAATAACATACTGTTCAGAACACAACATGAGCTCAGTGAAGGCAGGAGAGTAATGGCTGCAAAGTAACTGTAGATAAACACAGTTCTTAGAACTCTGGACCATGGTTAACATACTGACACATGATGTTAGACTTGGTACATCACTTTGTCTTGCTCCAACTAATATCAGGAGTGGGATTTACTGAAGTGCACTTCTGCTGCTTTTTGCACTTGCTAATTTAAATGGCTTTGAGATTTAGACTAGGAACTAGGGACAAATGACAACACCATTCCCTGAGACAACTATTTTTTTCTTTAGTGTTCAAAGCTTAATCTTAAAGGCCCTTTGCTCCTCATATTTGGTCTGCTCACTACCCATATTCCTCTTTTTATTCATACTAATTTATATCATCATAACTGTATATTGCTACAAAAGGTGAACATGAAAAAGATGGCACATCCCTTATTTACTGGTGTAATGCTATGTATCTGCATTTAATTGAAAAAAACATCATGTCCATGATATTAGGTACTGTTTATAACCTTAAACTGGTTCTGCTACCCATGAATACTCTTACTAGTGCTACTAAACTTTATGATTTCTTATTACCTTGGGTCTGGGCAGTGGTTGAAATGGGTTCATTATGAATCATTATACATTTCTGTTTAGCAGACACTTAATAAATAAATCATATGCTTGGAAAAGATGAGCTACAGAGACTCAATTTTTTCCATTTAAACTGTTGAAGCAGATACCACCACAAGAAGCTGAATAGCACTGCACACACATAGACATCAATACCAAGACTGAAGCACTTACATATGCCCATGCATGTGAATACATGCACAAAAGCATGCACACAGACACACACACACACACACACACACACACACACACACACACACACACACACACACACACACACACACACACACACACACACGTGCAAACAGAATCACATGCATCCCCATATATCCGCAATCATGCACATATACATGCATGGACACACACACAAACACAGATGCAAAATCTCAAGCATGCACATATATGCGCAAACATTTGCATATACATGCACGAACACATACACGGACATACACAAACAGAAGCACTTACATATGTAGAATTATGCACACACATTCAGAAACACATGCCAATATACAAAGACCCAGACACAGTCACACCGAAACACAACAAACACACTGAAACACACACACACTTATTTTCCCTGAGAGGTAGTAGCTTAGAGAAGATAAATATGATTGAATGATATCTAACAGAAAAAAAAATCAGGCCTTATTAGTTCTGGAAAAGAAATATATTCCAGACTATCATCTCTCTTCTACTGCTGATCACTGAAGACTATGGCAGTAGGATAGCACATGACTTTTCTGTCTATGGAGCCTCTTTAATGCTGCTCGAGCTAGGAAATAAAAACTGCCAGTGAAAATACCAGACATGCCATCTTTATTACACAAAGACTGCATAGCTTCTCAAATTGATAACACTGCTTTCCATATTTTTTTCTTTCTTTGTTTTTAGTACATTTAATTTAGCAAGCACTTTACAGTGCTTAATGCTGATTTTTATTGTCAAATGGTTAAAAGTAATACAATCAGAGTAAGACACACACACACACACACACACACACACACACACACACACACACACACACTCACATAAAGTATATTAATAATATCAACTAGCAGACAGAACATTTTGAAATAATTAGCTGAGTGAAACTGAATTCCAATGAATGTGATCAAATCAAGTACTGCAACTCTTTTCTTTTGTAAGAAATGGCAGGATAACTGCATGAATTGATTCATAAAAGTCATTTCAATATTTCAGTTTTAAATCAAAATGAATAACATTGTGTACTGAATATAAACCATAAAGAAGGTAAGCCAAAACATTGTATATAGAAACAAAGGCATGAGCAAATGACATTTTGTGTTTGCATCTGTGTTATAACACTGCAAATACACATCATTGTATCCAATCGGTCCATGAGACAACTTAATTTCATGGTAGAAATGTCATGATTTAGAATAAGACTGTGAATCCAAAGGGAGAACTTCCATGAAAACAAAAATTAATCAATAAAACTAAAAACAGTTCACTGTGTTTGAGCAGCAAATAGCAAACAAGTTGCTTCAACAGTACAAATAATACAGAAATTGTTTTTAGAATAGACTCACTATAATCCAGGACTGAATCTTAAATCAAGTCCAGTGTAGTAGCTACAAAAAGACACAAGCTGCTGTTACAGTCCTATGCAAATGGAATATGTTATAAATCCACCAGTAATGAAATGAAATTTACAAATGAATGATCCAAAGTCCATTAAAACGTAACTTTATTATTAACACCACCAAAAAAATAAAATAACAAAGTAAAACATGATAGCAGGTTTAGCGCTTTGGTACTAACAAAACCTCTAGATTTCTTCAGAACCTGCCATCTTTTATCTCTCATCCCTTTTTTATACCCTATGGTCAATAAGACTTAATTAAATAATCATTTCATGGTCCATGGTTTCTTAAAGGTACGTTAAACAATGTGCATAAATTGCATAAATTAGTTAATATAAAAATAAAAATATAGCAATATATGTGAATATATATACAAGCGACCAAATAATATTTTATAAAGCATCTTCGTTATCACTGTATAATAAAAACTTTTAAAAACACTTTAAAACAATGTACTACAAAATGACTTATAAATAAAACTCCTGGTGCTATCAGGCAGACACCCATCCAAAAAATAACCAGTCCTGACCCTGTTTAGCTTCCAAAGTCAATCCTTTCAGAATGGTGTGATTACAAGGGCACTATCTGGAAATGTATTCTTAAATTAAACGTCCATGTTAAACATCCAGTACTTTTAAAACAATAATCATAGGAATCGAAAAAAATAAAACTATTATTTTTATGAAAATGTTATCATTACTCGGAAAATTTAAATAAACACTTCATGAATACATTTTTGCAAGTGTTTGAACCAGATTCAGTAAAGCACCTAATATAACATTCCATACAATTCTCATAAATCCAATGCTTGCATTTTTAACACAGGCATAATAGAAGTGTGTTCATTTAATCCTGGTAAAATGGTGGCATTACATTTTAACTGACACTCCAATTCTTTCCTTTCCAGATCCAATTCCCACACACCATTCTTATTTTGGTTGCCAACTTTGTCCAAACTCCCAAACTTAATACCTCTGTACTTGTCCCAATTTAATGTGTGCCTGTAAAGTGCATTGTTTTAATTTTTGGTTTTAATTGTGTTTATGTACTTGTAAATTTTCCTTTCTCTTTTTAAAAGCTCTTTCTGTTTTCCCAGTATAGTAACTATCACATTGGGTACATATTTCAATGTAGACTACCCTGATATGTTACAATTTCCATCCCTAAGTCTCAAAACATGTCCAGTGATGTTAAATATAACTGGCTCTGTTCTAAAATATAAGGGCAGAGATTACACATTCCACACTTTCTGGTGCCTTTATTAAGATAATCGCAACCAAATTCCACTGAGTGCTCAAACCAAAATTTCAAATTGTGGCCGGCTTTGTTCACAAATAATGGCTTGTCTCCTACTGTACTATATATCTCATTGTAAATTCTGAACATGGCCCAAATTCTAATATCAATGTTCCTTATGTTTTCTGAATAAGGTCCATAAGGGATGATCATAGCATTTAAATATGCATTATTTTTTTATTGAAATTTCCTTATAAAGTTTTTGAATGGTTCTTGCTTTCATGCAGGTGGTTTTATCTAGTACCCCCAATCCCTCCTTAACTTCCACAATCACTTGTTTCATAAATCTATAAGGTATCGCCTTTATGTGACTATTTCCAACAATTTAACTACCTCTGCCTCAAAAAATTCAATATCTGAGCAAATCCTAGTTGTTTTCACTAAATGTCCCTTAAAAATATTCTTCTTAGTATATTTTGGATGGCAGCTATACAAATCTAAATAATTATTTGAAAATGTTTCCTTCCTGTGAATTTTAGATTCAAATTTTTGTGTCACAGGCTCTTAGATAATTTCACATCCAGATAACTTATATTTAAGTCAGAATGTTTGTAGATGAAACTAAGAAAGGAGGGTAATTCACTAATATACTTTACAAATTCATTCTTGACCTCATTTGTTTCTTTCCACACAATAAATATATCATCCAAAAACCGTAGGTACAAGTTCCAATTATTTCTGTACTTACTTGTCATAATGCATTTCTTTTCCCATGCATACATAATAATATTTGCATATGTTGGGGTACAAGTAGCTCCCATTGCCACTCCAAATGTCTGCCTGAAATATTCACCCTCAAACTAGAAATAATTACACTTCAAAATCATCTCCATCAAGTCACAAATAAAATCTGTCATAACAGAATCAAACGTACTTAGTTTGTAAACTGTCTGCCAGAACATTTCAATTCCTTCTTTATGTGGGATAGAGGAAAACAAATCCACCACATCAACAGTAGTGAAACTACTAGAGGCACTAAAAAAATCTTGTTTCACTTTGCTTAAAAAATGCCAAGAATCCTTCAGTATATATTCTGTGTTGCTTACACATTCCTTAAGTATCCTATCAGCAAAAACTCCTGATGAATTTTTCATTGAGTTATGTGCTGAAACTATTAAACTGTATGGTGGTTTCTCTATACTTTTAATGCACTTTGAAGATTCCAAACTACGTGGATTTGTGTTTAAATATGTGTTTTCATTATGCAAAAAAAAAAAAAAGTATATATATTTTTCTCATTATAGTCCCTTGTAATAATGAGTCCTGTAAGAATAAGTACTTTTTTCTTTACTAAATTAACTTCATTAATGGAATCCCTTTTGTACTTCTGCGTGTCAATCAAAATTGCATTCATACTGCTTATATAATGCATTTTGTCTACTGAAACAGTACCATGACCTTTATCAGGCTTCATGATTCTTAGATTTCTGTTACTTCTAAGTAGCTTCATTAAATAATTTTCCTCTCTAGTTAGAGTCTGGTATTTCTTTTTCTGATTTTTCATCACCTGACATATCTCATTATTATATACCTTTTCAAAAGTGGTCACCATGGGGAGGAGAAGGGGGTTAAATACACTTTTTATTTTTAGTATATCTACATTATTCTCAGTTTGAAATTCATTTCCATTACCTTTCTCTTTAAACAGAAGGTTTGTATTTAATCTTCTTGGAAAAAGTTTTAATTCTATTAAGACATCAGCTGGGTCATTTCTCTTCCCAGGGACAAATTTCAAGCCCTTTTAAAATAAGTTAAAATAACTCTCTGTTATGTTCAGGCTGGTATAATTAAATATTTTATATCCCTCATATGTATACACTACCCCTTCTCTGATGGCTTAATTTTATGGCTCCCACTGTTCATCTTTTCCATTGTTGCCCATTGTTCCACCTCTTCCATCTCCCTCTGCCTTTCCCATGAAACCATTGTTTATTTGGGCGATGGGGATTCTCTAAAAAAAACAGTTTGTCTTTTTTTGTTTTCTAGTCTTTCAGACCTTCTAAGGGGAGGATATGCTTGTTCATATGCATTTGACCCCTGGTTATTAATTTCTCCAGAGTCATTAAATTCCACAATTTCATCAGTATCATATCTAACTACATTACTTCTAGTATTCCCCGTGTTAAAATGTATACTTTCCCCTCCATTCCCATGTCTTACTTTCTTAGAGTTGTTAAAACTACCATTCTGTTCATGTGTTTCTTTACTTCCCTGACCTGTCTTTTGTGAAGAAAATGGATATACTGTTTTGTTCTGGTAGTCAAACTTGTCCCTTAATAATTTCTTCTGCTTCCTTTCTAAGTTGATTTTAACTCAATGTTCAGCCTTATCAAACACTTTTTCATACCTGTCTCCATTAAATTCGAATAATAGAACACTTGTTATTTCAGACTTCAAGAATTGGACTTCTTCCAATTATTCAGTTATTCTCACACTATTAAACTTAACAAAACACTGCATCAGCTCTAGGCTTTGCCTGTCAAACATCTCATTTAATTCATTAATTTCCAATTGAATTAAAAATAATCCATTATGGTACTTATAGGACCTAAGGCCTTTTGGAACCCTTTTAGCTTTCAAACTTTAATTTAAAAAGCTATTATTGCACTGTAAATGTTGTATCTTTAACAATATATTTTCTAGTTCCATCTTCTTCTTGCTCATTGTCAAAGGTGGATAAGATGTAGTCTCAGTATTCAAAGACATTTGTTACTAAGCCATTCTCTAAATTTACTATTTTTGTCATTTTGTCCATATTTTCATTTGTTTGAGTCTCAAAGCTGTTCTTCCCTCCAGAAGCACTTTCGAAAAGTCATGAATGGCTTACGTGCACCCTTGGACTATTCCATTGCAATTCTAGGTCTGGGGGGGAGCTCATTTTGCCACAAAATCTCCAGCCTAGTGTTTTTCCATGGCATGTCACTCCATAAATGATGTACTACTCCTTGTATTTCTGTCATCGGGTTTGGTTAGTTTTTGGATGGGAGATCATCTGGTAACACTAGCCCCAGGATTTAATAAAATCCGTGTAGGGGCTACATGAAATGTATCCGTGTTTGTCGTCATGGTTCCCCCTCAGCAGCCTACCATGCATATTAATGATGGTGTGTTGCCGAGAGAGAGCTGACGAACATGGTTATTGAATCAGTATAGGGAGAGGTGTAGTGCTAAACATGGCTGCAGATGAGTATGAAACTGCCTGTAATGTCCTTTGTTTTATTTTTGTTTTACTTTTTTCATTTGTTTTATTTTTATTTTTTTTAAAGCATGTTTGCATGGTGCGGCACAGAGTGCAGCGATGCCAATCTGCGCTGACATATAAGATAGCAGACATCTGCCAGAAATATAAAAATAGAAACCAGATGTAATTAATTATTTATTTAAAGGTGGTGTTTAAGCATGTCTAAGCATGTCTGTGCAGTGCCATGCTTAGCACTTCTTATAGGTAGCTCAGTTATATATGTGAAGGTATACCAGATTTCTTAACATCCTTATAGCTAAATGGGTAGAGTTATGGCTTCAGCTGCAATAGGTCTAGGGTTTGAATATATGGAAGGGAAAATACATATTTAATTTTGATATACATATTATGCATTTTGTTTTTATAAAAGATGGCCCCACTGCACTCTGCAAAGCTCTGCTCAACTATCCTTAGACCTGCTAAGCACTGCATAAACATGGTAATGGCTGCCAATGTCTGTGTGCTGCCTGTCTCTGCTTGGCTGGTTTGCATGCTGCTAAGGTCCTCTAAAGCTACAGTTCTGCCAGTCTGCACTTCTCAGCTCAGCTACACTGGTTTGCATAGTGCCAAGCAATACAGCACTTTTTTGAATGTAGCCCAGTGACATGTAAGGGTTGGAAAACAGCCTATATTAAGCCCAATAGGTGGGAATACAGCAGAATCCATTAGAGTTCTGTCACTGACATTGAACTATGACTGACAGTGGTGAAGGTGCATGCTTTCAGGCACACCATTGGGGCATTCTGGAGTGCAGGGTCATGGTTGGGCTCCTCATGCAAAACCATGATGATGGGCTGCTGCAGGGTGGTTTCCATGGCTCAAAGTGCATGGCAGCGGCCTGGGACTGGCTGGCTAGAGATCTCACCAGTGTCACTGGTATCCTCTGCACAGGTGAGCAGTGTCGCCACCACCATGACAACCTGAAAAGATGGAAGAGGGCACTCTTGGACATCTGGGTCCAAGAAGCAAGAGCAGGGAATGCCCTACAAGTGTGTAAGTAGTTTTTCCTCTGTTTTATCAATATGTACTCTGAATGTCTGCAAAACTGGTATGCATAATGGTGTTCTTCTCTCCGAACAGCTGCAGCTGAGAGGGCTCACAATGTTGAGTCACATGCTGGGTGCTTGGCCAGGTTGTGCCATGAGTGTGGTGAGTACCGATGTATTATGCTAACTGTGGTGAAATAAGTAAGAAAGAGTAAAGCATCAACTGCAATAAAGTATATACAGTAAAGTTTGTAGTGTAATAAATGTGGACTTAGAGCTGTAGAGCAACAAATGAATAATACCAACTGTAGTGCAATAAAAACAGGAAAAATACCAATAACTGCATTAAAGTATATACAGTAAAGTTTGTAGTGCAATACATGTGGAATTAGAGCTGTATTGCAATAAATGAATAATGCCAATTGTACTACAATAAACACATGAAACAATACCAGTAACACCAAGGAAAATGGTGTACATCAGGATTATGTTGTCATAGCCATTGCAGTAGAGTTCTATGCATTGAGGCTGTTAGGTAAGGAGCTGCAGTCTAATGCCTGCAAATTGTATTGATTAACTCATATAAGTACTGTTCAAGGCTGTCTCTAGGCCAATATTGGTCACATAATGCTCTGTCATCCACAGACATCAGGTAATAAAGGCATATAGGTGAGATAGCCCACTCCATGAGCTGATATTCTGTTCTTCACAGATATGATACTGAAATATATCTTACCTACTATCTGCTTTATGCTTCTATTTCATGCATGTGCATTCTACTGTCACTGCATTTTAGTATAACACTGTAGTAGTACTACCAGGTCATAGTTTGGTTCCAGGTGAGCTCTATACAAATAGCAGTCAGTAATCAGCAGTGACTCAGTAACACAGTTTGTTAAATACTCTGTATATAGTACATTTTTCCAAACACAGTCCTGGGTTTGAATCCAGTGGTATGTAGCAGTAAATATCATAGTAGCAGTCAAATAATGCTCACAGTTTCTCTCTCCACAGGAACTACAGGTAAATGGGTGAGGTAGCCTATATTATGAGCAGATAAATGTGTGTTTAGATGTCATAGACTGCTATAATCATTAGCAAGAATGTGTTCATCAGCAATGTTCAGTCAGAAATAAAATGTGTAATCCAGGTATGGCTGTATGCCTGGAGTGTCTATTAAAAGTTGCTGCAGTCAATTAATACATTCTATGCAGATGTCTCCTGCAGTCACTGCTATTGGGAGCTATTCCCATGCCTGCCAACCAAGGCATGTCAGCTGTTTAGTGTCTGTACTGTACATATACATCTCTCTCAAGTGTCACAATCTCACATTTTGTAATTAATAGTGCGTAATCCATCTGTCAGAAGATTACCATGGAAGTGATTGCCTAGATTGCGAAGTATCACCAAATCAGTCCACATTGCACCTTGATAGTTATATAGATCCACCTGAAGTACAAGTGTTCTGTGTAGTTGTGTACCCACAGTTGTCACTGCTTAGCCTATAGTGCCCCATGCAAATAGCTTGAGAGGTATGTACATGCTACATCAGCTATAGGACACCTGCCATCACTGTACACAAACAAAATACAGACCTGTGGACTAGATTGTTGTACTGTTGTCAAAAAAGTAACTGGAAATATTACTAACAGACTGTTTTTTTTTCACCCCACACCTTATCTTCATTTATTTCTTATTATTATTCATTGGTTGTGGTTGCTATTAACATATGTTGTTACATTAACTGTATTTTGAGATGTGTTTTATTATTGTTTTGTAGTGTAATGGTGGCATATTAACATATCTTGTTAAATTACCTATTTTGTTGCTGTTATGCTGTAACTGTTACTGGCATGCTGTTAACATAGTGATGGTTCTGTTATTTATTGTTGTGTTTCACATAATATGTATTGATATGTAATTGGGTTATTTCCAATGTTCTCCAATGCTGTTATTACTAACAATGATTTGTTCACAACTAACCTACACTTATTGCTATACCTCTATTACCACAGCACATCAGGGTAGGCCGGTTACGGCTGATCCACCTACCTTGCCTTAACCGGCTGTGGCACAGGGTCCTGGCACATCTGGGTCCTAGACTGGTGATGCCCCTTCTGCTGCCCCTAAACCACCTGTGACATTAGGTGGGACCGCCTCAAGGGACGGGTCTGGCCGATCCCTGGGAGCAGTGACGGAAGGGCTGTTGTCACTCAGGATCAACTGCTGGTCATGGTGCGCAGGATTGTTCATCATGGCTATGAATGCCACCTGCACTGGATTGAGGGCATGCTGGCCAGCTTGGTGGGGAAGCTTCACCCTGCTGCCCAGCCTCTAGCACAGCCATCCTTGGGGCAGTAAAGGATCAATGTTGGCAGTCCCATGGCTGGGGACATGAGTCATGCTGCTGCCATCAGGAGGCATGTGCGACTTGGATTCTACAACACCCTACCCATCCAAGGTGTTCACCCACTTCATGTGACATGCACCACCCCTGTCTGCTGTTTTGTCTGTCTTGTCTGTCTGTGAATACATCCTCTCCTACCCAACTTACTTCCCCACATGTACCTAAGTCCTTTTCCCAACATTTCACTCTCACCTTAATAAAAAACAAAATGGGAACTTGTCCCAAAAAAAAATATTGCCCCATACATAGAACTCCATTTCACACATGTGCCTACTGGACTCAAGTAATTTGGTCCAATTGGCTTGACAACACAGTTATGTTGTCTACACCCCTCTCTCTGGGGTTTGAGAGTTCAAATTCATCTATAAAATTTGTCAAAGAGCACAGCTGTTGTTGTACAAGAAATGGATACCTATAGTTCATTCCTACACCCTTCCTGCACATCCCTATCTGCCTTTCACTATGTGTTTCCCCCTACCTGCCCCCATTTCAAGACTTTCCTATCACGTCCTTTTTCTTTTTTTTTTTAATATTTCACTAGCATGCTTTTGAGCAAAGCTCTGCAAAGTGGCACAGTGAGCTGCTTCGCTTAGCTGGGCTTAAATAGAGCTTTAATGATTAAGTGTGTTTATTACATTGTCAGACACATGTACAAAATAAACACCACTGCCATGCTTTAAACCTGAGCCCCTCACACCTCACACTCCGCACACTGCATTAACCCACTACACTACACAGATTTTAATTAAAACGTGTTTTCAGCAAAACATAGTGATTGCCCCTTACAGTCATTAGGTGACTCTCAGCAGAGCTGCACACCACTCTGCACCTCGCGAACTGGAATAAAATTAAATAGGAAAAATAGGAGTCTACCTTGGACTCTGGTGCAATAATACACCAGTAGACAGCCAGCAACATAATAAGGGATGTAAGTGAGGCCTGTGATGGCAGGTAAAAGTTCCCTTTTCTCAGCATCATGTTGAAACACATATGCTAAGGCATCAATGGCAAAGTACATGTTCAGCTGTGACCATGGTCCAGAAATACAGCCATAGAAATCCATGCATATACTGATGGATGCAGACAATGTGTGTCATAACCTGTATGTCTGCACATATGCCGTGCAAATATAACTGCTGCGGCAATGACACAGTGTTTTTGTCTGTTAAATGGCTTGCATGCAGTAAATTTTGCTTCACCCAGTCCTGGACTCAAATTCAGTTTTGTGTTGTAGTTCAAGTACATTATTGTGAAGACATGCAATATTTATCCCCACAGCTTACTGTTAATTAGTGAACTGCTATTCAGTTTTGTAAGTCAAAGGCCTGCATGTAGGGACAAACTGCACATATCCGTATAGCCTAACTATAGGTTGCCTACTACTCTGTTATTGGCACTGTTTCAAAACAGATTTAGCTTAATCACATGCCTTGATTGGACTGTAAAGGGTACGCTTACCCTAGCTCTGATATAAAGACAGGGCTGCCACAGCTGCCACAGTTATATGTACCGCTTGTTGTCCTCCAAAGTGTTCACGCTCTGCCCTACGTGTTCTAGGCTGCAGTAGCAGCTGTAGCCTGTAACACACAGATGTATGTAAGGGTAGCTGCTATAGACCTAATATTTCATTAGCATGCTTTTGAGCAAAGCTGTGCAAAGTGGCACAGTGGGCTGCTTCGCTTAGCTGGGCTTAAATAGAGCTTTAATGATTGTGTGCTTATTACATTGTCAGACACATGTACAAAATAAACACCACTGCCATGCTTTAAACCTGAGCCCCTCACACCTCACACCCCGCACACTGCATTAACCCACTACACTACACAGATTTTAATTAAATTTAATCAAACCCCATGAACAAGGAATCCAGACACAGCCATATGTAATGGGGAGGGTCAAAGGCCCAGTGATAGGGACATGTTTAACAGTTTGCTCCTACAAAGATAGTAAGTTGATAGACTAACAGCTATTGCATTCACAGGCATATTCTGATGGGTATGAAGTCTGACACTCCAATGTCTGTCTTTCATTACTGACCTCAACCTACAATGTGTGCCAGTAAACTGCCAGATGACCACATGTCATGAGATACTGATCACACATATGAGGTGAAACTGTGGACATACTGTATAAATCTCTACAGTTGACAGTTATGGTACCTACCCTCTGCAATGCTGTAGTCTCTACACCTCAGTGATGTCCATCTTAACAACTAAGAAAGGGGACCAGGTCTACATGAAGGCCTTATGTATTGCACTGTGGGGGCATGTCATTGGCTAATGATAGTGTAATGCAGCTGTTTTGGCTGCAATTAGCAGATCTGATCCATAGATTGGTGCAGAGGCAATTACCTGCTAATTAGCAGTACCTACAAAAGACAGCCAGCTGGTTATGGGGAACAGGTCTGCATGAGACTTCATACACACACAGAGCGTATTGTCAAAAGATTACCAGAAGCAAAGTTCAACAAAGGAGTACTGCACTTCACCAGGTATGTAATAGATTTCTCCATATAACAGGATGCAGATGGGAGGATAGAGGTATGGGGAATAGGGATTACAGCAGTAAGCCTGTCTTAGATCTCTGATGATGACATGTCATTGATACTCTACTGTCCTACACCTACAGACATGTCTCTCATCCATTTGTGACTAACAGAGAGTACTTCTTAAACCATCTGAATTACAGAACTACATAAGTATATTTTCACACTTTATCTAATTGTTCAGTGTTTCTTATCAGCACTGTACTGATTGTATTCATTTGCTTATCAGTACTGCATTATTTTTTTTATTTATTTGTGTAACAGTTCTGCACTAGTTTACTGCAGTGTTTTTAATTATTTGTTTGACTGAATTATTTACTTTTCTGTGTCTCCATTTATATAATTGCTGATCTATGGATGAATTTTTGTTTTCTCTCACTCTTCTACCCAATTGCTGTTGTGCCCTTATAGTTTTTGGCTTTAGTTGTTGCTCCCCCCTACTGTAAATTTGATAAGGGACACTCCTCACAGTCCCATCTCATTAGCTCATTCTACCTAATACACATATAATTTGGGAAGGTGAAACCCCTTAGTTCCTTAACCTTGAATTTTCTTCTGTTCCTTCTTTCTCCCTTTTCACTTTACTAACAAAAAATGTTATTTAGCTTCTTTTACTGTATTTGTGTTTCCTCCTCCTGCTCCATTATTTCATCTTGCTTTTTCTGCTACTTGCTGCAGCTTGCTCTCTAAAGTGTTCAATTGCATCTTTTCGGTTGCATTTGTTACTGCTTGTTTATAGCCTGTTTAAATTGTGTTATTCTAAGCATCTTAGTTGTGGTTTAAGCACTTGGGATTTAGGCTTATCCCTTAGCTCTCCCTGGCCTTCTCTCTCAGATTCTGAAAAATATGGATGAACAATTTTCTACAGTTTCTCCTGCCAGTCTGGTTGATATGGGCATCCTGAGACAGTGTAACAACTGCCTTATATACACAGACAACCACCTACTACTACCAGCTAGGAACACAATTTGCAAGAGATGCAATTACATTAGGAACCTAGAGTCCAAGTTCTCTCACTCTCAAGCCAGTATATTTGGCACTGAGAAGGTTGTCACCACAATCACTACACCTCAAACACCACCCACACCTACATAATACCCACCCACATATGTGGAAATCCTCAAAAAATACATACCCAAACAAAGGAGACCTCTCAGGCAAAAACCTCCGAAGCAAGAACACACACGATCTCCACAGCCCTCCACACCACATACCACTCATAGTTCACACACCTGTGTCTCATAGCCACTAAGGCTTAACCATAAACCCAACATATTAGTCATAGGTCACTCCATTGTGAGACACACAGATGTGCCTCTCACCAGGCTGGATAAGGAGAAAGTCACGGTTAGTTGTCTGTCAGTGCCCAGAATCCGGCATATCACATACGTGCTCAAGTCTCTCAACAACAGGTACTGTTATGATCCTGCATAGTCCATGTTGGTGTGAATGACTAGAGGTGTACCTCCCTGAACTATATGAAGAGAGACATGATTGAACTCACTGTATATGTGTCCCAGGCAGCTATGTCCCTAGCCTTAAACAGCATTCTACCATTACTCAGAATGATGCCTGGATACAAACAGAAAATGATTGACTTTAACAATTGGCTTAGTTTCTGGTGTCATTCCAGGGTGATCCAGTACCTGACAGCCTAGGAGGATATGATCGACTGACCATGATGCCTTGGCAGAGATGGCCTGCATCTGTCTTACCAGGGCTTCAGAATTCTGGCAAAGGCTCTTGCCTCACCTATAGTGCCTTTTTTAGGAAAAATGATGAGGTTAAAACTACCAACATACAAATTTCAACAAAACACAAATTAAAGGTCATGCTGCTAAATGCTAGGAGTCTAAACATGGAACTTCACTCATTGCAAGCATTCCTAACCCTGAAAAATGCTGACATCTGTGCAGTCACAGAAATCTGGTTCAAAGCTGCAGAGAGCACTCCAGCTTTACCTGGATATTCATCCTATCATACATTCAGACCCCAAACTGTGGGTAGTAAAGCCAAAGGAGGTGGAGTTTTAATATATATTAAAGATATACACACCTCCAGGCTGGTCATACAGTATGACACACAGGAGACACTCCAGGTGCAGTTGACCATTGACAAGACCCCTATACAAATCATAGCTAGCTAATGGCCCCCAAATCTGACCCTGTCCAAGACCAAGAAGGAGCAAATGACCAATTGGAAGCAATCTCTCCTTAGCCTAAACAAGCAAATAAGAGCACTAGTGAAATCCTCCAAAGCAAACTTCGAGTCCAGCAAGTAAATTACCCAGCAGGTAAATGAGGAACCGCTCAACAAATTGAGAAGTATAGCAGAAAACAGGCAAGTGGTACAACAAAGCATGACTCCAAATGTCAATGGTGGTGAAAGCACTTACCGTTTTAATAAACACTGTGTTGTTTTTATGACATTTGGAGTTGGAATTAATTGTACCACTTGCCTGTTTTCTGCTAAACTTTGAGTTCAAATTGGCCACATCTACTGGAGACAATCATAAGGCCTTCTTCACATATGTCCGTAATCCCAAAGGTAGCACCCAGATCTGCTCAGAGCTGGTGGTCAAGGACACCACATATACAAATACTGTAGATATACAAACTTGCTGACTAAGAGATTCAGTGAAACGTTCACCCCTCTGTCCGCCCCTCAGTAAATCAGGACATTCCCAGTACCTGCCCCCTTCACCTTAAATCTAGGGATCAGGTCATCAATGCTCTCTCAAATGTAAAGAATACAGCCTCCATGGGACCCAATAACATCCCAGGCTGCATCCTATATGAACTCAGGCAGGAACTTATCAAAGACAGCAAATTCTTGTAAGGAACCAACCACGGCACCAGGAATATAATAAACTAGTAGTTTATTAAATGGTGAGCGCTTTCATGCCCAAACTAAGCACTTCTTCAGACCAGTAAAACCAAATGCAACTAACACCAATATATACAAAAAGGAAATGACATCACTTAATTAACTGATACATAAATACATAGCTACTGTTCAAATAATTTACGAGCTTTTAAAATTGGTCTTAAAGGGACATGACCATTTAACCCTGGATGCTTAGCCTGAAACCTTATAATCCAGTTTGTTTCATGTTGTTCTGAGATATTCTTAACATCCCCAAGACATTTCCCAAAGCTTAAACATTCTAGAGCCCTACATCAGTGTACATGTGTATCATCTCTATCAATTACATGTTTTGCTAGGGCATTCTTAGTATCTCCTGGCTATTAGGAACATCACAGAACAACATAGTGGACATCCACGTATCTGGTCCAGTAATGTGTTCCCCTTTTGTTGTCTTCCAGGAAACGTACCACAGAATACATTCCTCTTTCTCAGATGCAGAGAATGCAGAGAATGACATAACAGTGAATGGACTGAGACAGCACCATCAGATCTTGTTGTCCAGGAGGAGGCATAATTAGGGACAATGGGCAGCACTGTGGGCAGACCTTGTGTGGGATATCAATCAGATTGGCCAAATGGACAGGACCTATGAACAGGTCTGACACGTGGCCACAGACATGCTGAATGATGCATGACAAATGGCAACTGATGTTGCCAGGGATTGTGCCACCACTGGTGGAGGGTCTGCGATGGGACAACCACTCTCGGCCACATAGGAATTCCTGGGCAACCTAGGAACACATGACAGCTCCCAAGCATCTATCACACCATACATTGTGGAGGTAGGTGCCACAGTCTCCACAGCAGAGGACCATCAGAGTAATCACACTCTCTTCACCAGTGTAATACTGTATCAGTCGTTGTGGCAGGCTGTACATACCTGTACATGGGTGTCAGGTCTATTTGCATTGGAGGGTTGGGGTTTACGTTCAGTTGTGCACACATACTCAGAATGTTTGCAATACAGCCAGTATCACAGTATCTACTGTACATGTGGATATACGTACATATTACCTTGTAGTGCTGCAACATTTGGTGGTGTTGACAATACCTCTCCCTCACCTTGTCATAGGTCTGTCAGGTGGCCCAAGTCCATGGTCCTGTACCTGGTAACTGTGATACTGTTTTTTACAGATCATATATACCATAGGAAAGTTAAGGGCTGCCTTATGTACAAATGTTGTGTTTAGCCAGAGTAGAATATTTGTATGTTCCATTCTGGAATAGTTAACTACGGATCATAGACTGGATAATCACAGGTGTGTATGTGAATGATCATGGACACATTTGCACTTACAGTTATGAGCAACTACACAGCCTGGTATACATGCGGCAATTACTTCAAGATGCCTGTTCAAACACAAAAGGGAGATGGTACATACTTGAAGCAGTGATACTAGTAGTGGCATATCATTCTCAAGATAGGTGTACTGGGTTTTATGTGCAGTTCTATCACATATAGTGCCATATTGTATACCTTACAGGCAGATTGTACTGGCAAGTTTAACTGGATGTGGCTGAAGTGCATGTTATAAAGGGCTTGACTTGTCTGTGTATGTTGGTGTGAGAGTTGTCTGTTGTGCATGGCAGTGGAAATGAGATATGGGACTGGTAATGCAGTTCTGGAGCCTCATCTGTATGAGTCTGTGTGGATTACCATACATAATAGATCAGGTATTAATTTACTGCCTTTGTCTTGTGAAGTGAACAGGTCACAAGTCACAAGTAAACAGGGGTGTTGGAGTCTGTCCTACCCACAACCTGATGTCAGTGTCTCATCAGACTCTGATGATGATGGCAGCCATAGTGAGGCACAGGTGGGGTTGTCAGGGGCTGAATCTGTCCCAGAGATTGACATGTCTCTTCTGCCCCATTGTCACTGCACACATTCAGTATGCCCACACATACCTAGTCCCGAAAGAGCACAGATATTGGACAGTCAGAGGGCGGTGACATTGAACATGACAGTGGCAATTATGGCATCAGTGACTGTAGATACTAGCCATAGCCAGAGAGCTGGTGAGGTCCCACAAAGGCAGATTGACAGGAGTGCTCATAGGAGGACTGCTGTCCATCCACCACCTGTTGCAGGTGTCACATCACGGGTCATTTGGTGCATGTTTTGGGCCATCATGGAGGCACAGGCACATTCTGAATGCAACACCAGACAAATGCTTAAGGTTATGGATGCAGCACAGTCTAACATCCATGACTGCCTCCACCGCACTGGAGACACCCTGGATCAGTTCACTAATGCCGTGGATAGAAAGTGGGCTGAGACAGTCTTTGTCTTGGACCACACATTGTCTGTGCTGGAACATCTGGTTGGAGTTGGATGTCAGACACATGGACGTAGGTCAGCAACACCATCTGCTGAGTGTCCACGTGAATGTGCATAGTCCTGCTCCCCTAGTGGCAGTACATCCAGCACTACAGAGGAAAGTGTGCTGTCCACACCATGATGTGACAAGCTATGGGCACATGGCCTGGGTGCTCCAGTGGGGACACAGCCCCACCAGAAAGTAGTCACCATCAGGTACTAACACTGTATCTGACCATGGGCATGTTGATGCCAGTGCAACTCCTGGCTGAGCCAGTTTCCGTGTTCATGGCTGGAGATGGTGAACTGTCCACTCTACCATGTATGGTCCACAGCTGTGCAACATACACATGTGTAGGGCTAGCACTGGGCATGACTGTGTACATGCTCACACTCAACCACCACTGTCACATGCAGGTCACTGCCAGACACATAGTGCACCTCTCCATGGCTAATCTAACCCGCACCCCTTCCTAACTCACACACATGCTGTCAACTGTTTGGGACAGCCTATGCCTCTGGCACTCCCACACCACAACCTCTGCATGTGATGATATATGTACCACATTCCTGTCATCCATGCCACTGATGTAGGGAAATGCTACTATGTGCCTGATACACAGGAAGTCTATATTACTTGACATGTACTTGTATAGTTCAGTGTTGTTTTGTCATGCTACTTGTTGTGGGCCACAACAGGTACTGTAGGCTGGCATGTGTCATGACTACACATCACACTTTGTGTATCTTTGTTGCATGATGTTGGACTGGTGGTAGTGTTACAGAATGACAGGTGTGTCACAGACCTGTGTATGTTTCTGTTCCAGGATGGCATGGCAGCACAGAAGAAATATGATGTCAGTAAGGTACAGCAGTATATGTGCATGGCTCCCTAGGTGCATATGTGTAGAACAATCTATCAGGGACAACAGGGGCAGTCAGTGTAATCATGCATTCATAGTTTGTGATAAGGTTTGCTACCCTTGCTACATGTCACCTGGGTTTTCTGAACTTACATATCTAGAAGGTGTGGTGAGGGAGCTGACACATCTACAAATATCCAGTGTCCAGGTCAGAAAGGTGGCAGACATCAGTTATGATCATGTAGAGGAAGGTAACTTAGGCCATCAGCTAGTCACAGGGCCATAAAATGCATATCATTGCATGGGGATAGCCCATGAGGGCATGTCTCTCATACTGCAAGGGGATATATTTATGCACACACCACACACACACACACACACACACACACACACACACACACACACACACACACACACACACACACTCTCTCTCTCTCTCTCTCTCTCTGGGTTGGCTATTGTGAGATTATGAGGTTAGAAGCCCTATCTATCTATGGTTACACACTGCAGTACTTATCACATGTGCCACGGAGTTTATTTTATATTAGATTGTCAGCCAGCACTCTTAAGATATATGACATCAGCAGGCCATGTAGAGGAGAGCATTTTAGAGGGTAGCAACTACTTACAGGGTCAAAATGTGCATAACCATCGCATGTGGATAGCCCATGAGGGCATGTCTGTTGTGCTGCAAGAGAATATATTTATGCACACACTGAGCTGGGTGTTGTGGGATTAGAACCCCTACATATCTACTGTTACACTCTATATTTCACAGTATTTATCACATGCACCACAGAGTTTATCTGATGTTAGACTATCAGCCAGCCCTCTTAAGGTGGATGACAGCAGGCTGTGTAGAGAAGGGCAATACAGAGAGTGACAGCTAGTTACTGGGCCAAAATGTGTATAACCATTGCATGAGGATAGCCCATGAGGCCATATGGGTTGTGCTACAAGGGGATATATTTATACAGACTGAGTTGGCTGTTGTGAGATTAGAATGCCTACCTATCTATTGTTACACACTACAACTTACCATAATTATAGTATGCACCACAGGTTACAGCTGTTGAATATGTGATTGCAGGCACTGTACTTATGGAGTGCACAAAGTAGACTTGTGTTGGTCAGCATGTATGGCCTGCAGTGTGATATTGCTTGGTACTGTTATTGTATCTATTGTCATAGGAGTAGAGTACCTGTAAATATCTGTTATGTGTGTACAGTCACCATTATGGCCATATGTGCCTGGTCAAAGTTTTATAGGCAAACATGTGGTCAGGGACACTTTTCCCCTGTCGAAGGCATGCATTGGAACCATTATACATTACATCACCTGCTTACCTGTGTCTGCCTACATGGGTGACATTCCACAGGCACAGGGGTTTGAGAGTGAGTAGAATATGTACAATTGCAGCCTTGGTTTGGTTCCTCTGGGGAACTGCATTGATGTGGGAGTGCAGATAACCAGAGTTTTGGTGGGTATATGGGTTATTCATACATCTCCACACACACACACACACACACACACACACACACACACACACACACACACACACACACACAGATATATGTATATATATATATATATATATATATATATATATATATATATATATATATATATATATATATATATATTTAATTGAGTATAACAGGGATGTCTCTATATATGCTGCTGTGTATGTGTATGTTATGTATATGTGTTATGTAGATATATGTAGATAGCCCAGGTATCATTATATATATATATATATATATATATATATATATATATATATATATATATATATATATATATCTATATATATATATATATATAAATTATCAGTATTATATGTATTTGGGGTACATACTGCTAGATACACTACTCCTGTGAGTGGAGGATAGGGACAGACAGAATATGTAGGTAGCTGTCTGTATGTACAGATGTATTTCCACATAGCAGGTCTTTGTGATGGAGAGGCAACAGAATTGCACTCAAGTTAGCTAAGTGTATAGCATGCCTAGTTGGACTGTCAATACTTACAAGGTGACTCCAGGCCAGAGCTACCTGTTCTCCTGTCCAGGATTTTGTGTGCTACAGTCATTGGCAGCTGCACCTGTTTTCACAGTACAGCACTTCTCTGAACTTGTCCATAGCATTCCCCAGCTGCCTGCTGTACTTAATATGTGACTGTGGTACATAATGTAACACCACACACAGGGTAACAGTCTCCATACCTCTCACTGTATATGTTTTTGCAGAATGTTCAGCATTTTCCCCTCTTATGTTTGGTATGTTCCTTATACATTTGTGTTGTTCCAGTAATATAGTGTATAATGCATTCACCAAATTGTGCTAATTACTGACACATTTAAATGATGGCCTTTACATCATGCAGCTATTCCGTTCTGTTGCAACCTGCTGTTATACTAGTCATCTTTCAGGTTAATCAGAGCATGTATAATGTCTGTATGTATTTTTGGCTCTTTGCTCCCCCATTCTCTCTGTCTTTGTCCAGCTTTCTTACAATAACAGATTGAGGAGTATGACAGTCTGTGGGAATACCACCATAGGAATACCACACATGCAAAAGATGTTCATACTGCCAGATTCAAACCATCAAAACCATCACCTATGCTAATGTCCCTAGCCCAGTGACCCATACCAGCCGCCAAATAGAGAGATGTCATTCCTCACACAATCAACAGCATACAGACGTACATTGTCACCTCTGCTTTATATGAGACATTCAATGTGTGGCCAGGTTCTATGTCACAATCCTGGAATTGGCTGGTCTGCTGATATATCATTGCAGATGTACTGTTACAGCAGTTGTTTGGGAACACTGATGTGTTGGGGTTGGGGGATGACTAGCCCATGCTCTGATGGCATAGACAGTTGTGCAACTGTCCTGTGACACCGCTGTTTACCAACTCACTTGAATAATGAAGTGGATTTTCCAGCCATGTGATCTAGTGCATATTATGGAGCACATACTATTGAACAGAGTACCTACTGTCCCAAGTGGCTGTTAGATCTCTCCAAGTAGCCCAGTAGCCGACTATATTCCCTTGCATACATGCGGTAGGTCCATACATATGCGACTATATTCTAGTACCCCTTACAAGTGGTGTATAGGTGAGTGACTTACCTTGCTAATGCAGCAGTTGACAGACCTGTATTTTGAGGCTGACTCTGTCTGATGCATGCAGTACACAGCCAATACATGGTTAGGTACAGGTTGTGTGTGCTGGTTGGCATCATATTTACTATATGCATCCAAGTTGGAGTAAGGTGCCAGTCCCTAGGGCCCTTGGTTTCAGTGCATGTGCTATGCATTGTCTCTTGGTCAAGGCCAGGGCATACTGGGCATGTCTATGTCTGCCTACAAGGACATCCTCAGAGGTTTCCTACTCCAAGTCCCCCTGTCAGTGTGGCTGTGGGGACCTAGGCACTGGTGGGGGGCTGTGTATCCCTTCCCTTTGCTGATCCTGTGGCAGCTGTTTCCACAGGATCATACTGTGTAGCATGGCACATGCTGTGAACATCTGTGCATGTGTTACATCTGTATGTGCTAGATACTGAACAGGGCTCCACCAGATATATCAAGGCACTGGAACCGTTACTTCAGCAGCCCAAATACATGCTCTATGATGTTCCTAGTTTGTGCATGTGGCTCATTATGTTATTCTTCTATGAGTGTTTGTGCATTTCTGATGACTGTCATCATCCACAGTTCCAGTGAGTAGCCAGGATCCACCAGTAAATGGCCATGTGGGATGTCTCCCCTAGTGAACAACTGGTACAGCTGTGATGCATGCCAGATATGGGAGTTGTGATAACTGCCAGGGCTGCCTGCACACACATTAATGATAATACCCTAGGCATTGCACACAACCTGGCAGTTGATGGAGCGATACCCCTTGTGGTTGACGTAGATTCTACCCTCTTCACCAGATGTTGCCTTGATATGTATATGAGTGCAACTTATGGCACCCAGTACCTCGGTGTATTGTGCTACATGGTAGAAGTGTTGCATACTCTGGCCCTCTCCTTAGGGATGTGGGGAAAATGAATGTGCTCACTGGCATGTGGTAGCATGGTATCTAGGAACTGGTGGAGTACGCTGGATGCTAATGCCTGCGAAACCCCCATCACGTCCCCAGTTAGTCTTTGGAAAGTACCTGTAGCTAGTACCCTAAGAGATCCACATACCTTTGTTTCCACTGGGATGAGTTCCCCTCTCTTGGCTCTGGGTCTAAGCTGAGGTCAACAGACCTCAGTGAGTTCTTGTAGTATGTTCCTGTCAACCCTGTAGCACTCTACCATCTCCAGCTCATGTAGTTCCTGGAAGGTAACCCTGGGCCTGAGCACTCTTCTCCTTCTCGGTCTAGGGCTATTATCAGCTGCAGTAGCAGTAGTAGCATTGACCTCAGCATCTAACATATACAGATGTAACAGACCTGCAGCAGCCCCTAGCACTCCATCAGTTAAAAATCCCAAGAATGTACTCCACTGGTGCAGAGTATAGGCGTGAAATCAGATTGTAGGGTGTATGCAACCTTTATAGTGCTCTGCTGTAGGTGCGGCCTGTTTGATTGGCTACCGATGATGCATTCCACCTGCCAGGTACATCATTATGGACTATTAATGACCCTAGTTTAAATGAAACAGGTGTCATCAGTAATTAATATACTATTGACTTTCTCATCCAATTGTTTTTTTATTTTGGACAGCCTTCTTCACTCAGCACTGTGGCATGCCAAGCAAATGTGCTACAAAGGTAAACAACACTCAGCAGGCTCTGCACACACACCCATGAAAGGTCATGCGCAGCATGGTGGTGTGCCATGAAAACATGCCCATAGATGTGGAAATACACTCCCCAAAGGTAAACAAAGATTAGCAGAAACAGTACACACACACACCCTTGCTCAGCAGAGCACTGATGCACACAAACAGGCACTGCTGAGCTCCAATGAGCTTACAAGTCCTCAGATACACCCCCCCCCCCATTGATGTCAGCTGCCTCTTCTCTGGGCACCAACATGGTTCTTTTTTTTTTTTGTTCAGACTTTTTTATTGAGATTTCCAACAAGAAAACAAAAATTTTACAGTTTAAATAACAAATATTGGTAAACTATGTACAATTTTTACAAAGGCCTCAAATTCAAACGATAAGGGAATAACAACATAATATAAACATATAATAAGTTTAAAGAAATGCCAGTATATGACTAGAATCACGGAAAAAAGCCAGAAGTCAGTATTACGCGTTTCGTTCACTTTAAATTGTCATGAACCACTTCATGACAATTTAAAGTGAACGAAACGCGTAATACTGACTTCTGGCTTTTTTCTGTGGTTCAAGTCATATACTGGCATTTCTTTTATATAATAAGGTTATACAATGTCCAGTGTTTCTTGTTTCCAATTTAATTAAGTAGATGATAGTACATCTGAATTCATTGTCTTAATAAGGGAGAGGACATTCTCCCAAGGATTATTAATCCATTTTCTGGGAAAAAATTCTTAGTTCTTTGGTTTTTATTTCCAAAAGAGCTACTTCTTCCAATAGAGTTACAAAATCTTCAATAGTTGGAGTGGAGGACGATTTCCATCTTCTTTAATACATTTTTGGCTACTGTCAACATTGTCCAGAGTAAATATTTTTGTTGTTCATTGTAATAGAGTCATTTACATTCAAAATTATTAAAGATTTTGATAATATGAAGGAATCAGTAAAAATAGCTTGAAGAAATTTTCCAATTTAATTTCAGAATTTCTTAATTAGAGAGCATTCATAAAATATATGAGACCAATCAGCCTTACATTTTATAACAACTCCAACATATTATTTCTTTAGAAAGATTAAATTTAGCAATTTTATTAGAAGTATAGAAAGCTTGATGCAAGAATTTCCAGGAAAAAATCCTCCAGACTTGTAAATTGGATATTAATTTAATGGAATGCAGAAGATTATTTTTATTCTCATGAGTTAGGGACAGTGTATGTTCTTTAGTAATAAAATTCAAAAATTTCTGGTTAGAAGTAGTTTTATAAATAATAATGATTTTATAAAGTTTTGAGATTAAATTCTTTCAATTAAGTTCTCCATATAGTATTTCATTCATGTATAATACATATAAATTTAGGCAATGATTTAAAGGAAGAATTCTCTATTGTTCTACATAAAGCTTGAGTAAATGAAATTAAGCTATTAAGAGCTAAGCAATCTGATTCTGAAAAATTAAATTTCTCAATTAAATTTTGTGTATTTAGAGTGACTAAGTTCATTGTACATTGGTACCAGCACGTACAATTTTGCATTTCCCAAGCATTAAGAGTATCTGCATTGATATTATTAAAAAAATTCCTTGTAATTTTAAAAGGGAATAATAAGTGGAACCATAGTTTAATATCAATATTGTTGTTGATAATATTTCTAAAAGGGTTGTAGATATAGATTATATAATTTAGATTTGTGGGTTTAATAATGTTACATTGTAAATTAACACAAAGTGCATACCAAAGTTTGTTGTTTTGTTCATTAAGTTGTAAGTTTTTTATTAATTTATTTTCATTTAGAATAATAGCAGTTTGTAGAGACTTCCAGGCTGAAGAAAACTTTGGATCTATCCAATTTAAGATTGTTTTAAGGTTAGAGGTTTTGATATATGATTCGAAATCTGGAAAATTTATTCCTGCAAGCTTCCAGGGTCTAATATGATTTGATAAAGCTATTCTATTTTTTTATTTTTTTTGGGTACCATAAAACTTTTAAGAGTATTTTATTTATTTCTCTTAGAAGACTTTTACTGGGTAATATGGGAATAGATAATGCAATGTAATTTATTTTTGGTAATAATATAATTTTAATTAATTGTAGTCTATCTTCAAATTTTAAGTGTAATTTATTCCATTTTTCTGTAAGATTTTTTAAAAATGATTTACAATATTGTTATAGTTTGTATTTAAGGTTAAATCAATGTTCTCACATAAAACAATCCCTAAATATTTTAAAGAGGATACGTGTTTCCCAATGATGTCATTTATATTTGACTTATTGGTATCATTGAGATTTATTTTATTTAGTAATAAGTGATTAGATTTAGAACTACAAATTTTTAATCCTGAAATACAGTAACATGTTTTAACTAATAAGTCTAATTCTTGTAGGGATTCCACTGAGTTTCTTAAAGTAAGTAAGATATCATCTGCAAATAACATTATCTTAGAATCAAATTGATTATATATATTAATTCCTTTAATTTTATTATTAAATTGGATTGCCATTGAGAAAGGTTCTATTGCTAGTGCAAATAGAATTGGGGACATTGGGCATCTTTGTTTGGTGCCTTTAGTTATTTCAATAGATTCAGACATAAATGGTCCCAATTTTACATAAGCTAGGTTATTATTATAATTTTTTTTTATAAAAGTAATGAATTGGATAGGAAATTTATATGACTCAAGAATTTTAAAAAAGAAAATTCCAATTTAATGAGTCAAAGGCTTTTTCAATATCATGAGTGATTATAAGAGCTTCTTGATTATCTCTATTTAAGATATCTATGGTAGTTAATATTCTATGAATGTTATCGTAAGTATGTCTATTATAATAAAGCCTGTTTGATTTTCAGTGATGAGATGTGTTAGTGGTTTTTTAAATCTATTAACTAGAATAGACATTAATATTTTATAATTATTATTAATCAGAGATATTGGTCTATATGAACTACAGAGACTAGAATCTTTATTTTATTTTAATATATGGGTAATTATGAATACCTCCATGAAGGTGGAATTGTACCTTGTTATGTACAATTCATTCAAAGCTTTGTGTAAGACTGATATAGCAGAGGATGGTAGTAGTTTATATATTTCATTAATAATACCATCTATACTTGGAGCTTTGTTATTTTTGCTTTCTTTAATTTTTTTCAGTAATTTCCTTTAGTGAACTTTGTTTCTGGGTATCATTAATTAATTTTTCTGGTAGTTTTTTTTAATTTGGAAATGTCTAAGTCATATTCCAAAGTTCTATGCTGAAATTCTTTATTTTTTTATTGTTCCAAAAAATTATATTTGAAGGCATCCAAAATATCACTTATATCTGAGACTTTTTTTTACTCCTCCCACCATAGGTTCATAGGCAGGTACTAGGCTATCTGCCTGAGGGCATTTATAAGCTTAGCCAGAGTGTGTCGGCTTTCAATGCCCCATTGATTAATTAACTGATCCTCTGTCAAGCACAGCCAATGATGTGATCCCAGGGGTGTATTTTCTGTTACCCATCCACTCGTTAAGGTTTCTCTTGAAGAGTGTTAGTGAGGGGCTCTGCCTGATGTAATCTGGAATTTTGTTCCAAAGCATGGGGAGTCTCTGTGACAGGAATCTATCCCTCCAGCATGTTCTATTTATTGTTGTGGCAAGGTTTAGCTCACTACTTGGCTCGCAGAGACTTGGATTTCTTTAAGTGGAGCATGTCCATCAATTCTGAGTGGGACATGGCCTTGTAAGTCAGGCAGAGAGCACCTTCGAGTAAGTGATATGCCACTGAGTACAGCCGGAGTTTTTTCAGTCGGGCTGCATAGGACATATAGCCGATGCTGACCAAATAGCGTACTTTTAACGTAAATTAAGTTTATTTAAAACCAAAAACGTTTTCGTCCACCTGAATAGGAAGACTTCTTCAGAAAAACAAGCAAACAGGCAGTCCAAGCCTTTTTAAAGTTTCCGCTCAAACACTCAAGTGTTTTGACCAATCAGTGAGTATACTAATAAAATAAGTCTCACAATTTAAAGAACCATTCACAAGTCAAATAACACTTGATAAAACCACACAGATATGCGCGTAGTATATAAGATGCGCGTAAATATATAAATGTATGTGTATATACAAATCAAAATTAATAAACAAAAGCTAAAATACCAAATTTTGACCACATAAACATGCACACAGTTTGTATTGGAATTCACAGTAAGTGCACATCAATAACAATATAATATGTGTACCATGTATAATACCGACACTACTATCATACTTAAAATGTTAGTATGTCAGTAGTGAACGGTCTTCTTACAACAATGTTACCTGTAACGTGCTACACTGTTGCAAAATTGCTAAGAAGTAAACATTAAAAATCACAATCTTACAAAATAATAGAGAAATAAAAGAATTTTTCTGTTACAAAGTACCCGAGAAATAAAAGTAACTTACTATCAATTAATCATATTGAGTAGAGTGGTATTAACACTCGAAATAGTGATAATGAATTTTATAAATAATGTATAGTGGATTTTTATAAAAGATTATGTATGTTAAACTATTTTAAAAGTTCTTGTTATCTCAAGCAGCTCTTGAGTTTCAAAAGGCAAGTGATGTTACAATTATCATTTAGACCAGGGTAACTAAAGGCATTTAATAACAGTTGCCATTCTAGTTCACGACATTCAAGTAGTATTGAAGTGGGTCCCCCTCTACTGTCAAACATTAATTGGTCTATAGCTAAAAATTAAAAAGAGTGGTCAGGGTTAGTGTTAATATGCTTAGCTAGAGCATTATCACACTTGTTTTTAGTGATCGCATGTATATGTTCATAAATTCTGTCACGAAATGTGCGATCAGTCTTCCCCACATAAAAAGTGTCGCAAACTTTACACTTAGCCAAATAAATAATGCTCTTAGAATTGCAATCTAATCTGTGCATGATGTAAAATTTTCTACTTTCAACTTCAAAAAAGCTACTATTTTTAACATATTTACACATACTACAGGAGCCACAAGCAAAAGACCCACAAATTCTGTTGTACGTTCTGAGTTTTTTGCTCTCCAAAAGACTTTTCAAGTTTGCACCTCTCCTATAGACAATAAGTGGAAATGGACCGATTCTCTCCATCAAAAGGTTGTCTTTATATAGCAAACACCAGTTTTTAAACAGTGACCGTTTTATTTGGTCACTATCATTGTTAAATCTTGTGATAAAAGACAACTTATGTTTAAGATTAATAGGAATAGGGTTAACTGTTAGTTTATTAGTGTTCAACAAACCAGAAATAGTAGAAATATTAGTAGTTTGAGAGGCATCTTGCCCTTCAATTATTGAAATTGATGTTTCATTATTAGAAGGTGTTGAAAATAAAATAGGTTTAAATAACCCTAACTTACGTTTATTTATGACCTCAACGGTAAGTTCTTGGACAAGTTGGATAGGGTATCCTCTACTCACAAAAATATTTTTCAACAGTTGACACTCCATCAAAAAAGCTGTTTCAACAGAAAACATCCTAGCTGTTCTAACTAATTGGCCCTTAACGATAGAACGTTTCTGCTTATAAGGGTGAGCGCTAGAATAATGTAAAAATGAATTACAATAAGCTGGTTTCCTGTAAATAGTTGAAGACAGTCTATTGCAAGCTGTATCCTTAGATAATTTTACATCCAAGTAATCAATACTCGTTGAGTTGACATTGTATGTGAACTGAAGGAAAGTTGTTGTGGAGTTAAAGTATTCTAAAAGCTTATCAGCTACAGTTCTGTCGCCTTTGAAGATGATAAAAATGTCATCCAGAAATCTGGTGTAAAACACTAATAAGTTAGAAATTTCTGGTTTATCAAAAACAAATTGTCTTTCTCAATAGGCGACAAACAAATTAGCTAAACTGGCCCCACATGGGGAGCCCATAGCTACCCCATGTTGTTTCAAAAAATGTTGGCCATTAAATGTAAAAAAATTATTAGTCAGTATGATGTCAATAAATTCAGAGACTACAAGACTCGTGGTCTTTTTTGGAAAGCCTTAATGACTTGTCTATCGACCACGACCATAGTTTTTTGACCATTGACGTGGTCAATCTTTATACTTTGATTCCACATTTGGAAGCAGTGGAATGGATGTCTTTAATGTTAGGTGAATTGAAAGCCTCAACCAATGATATAGATGTAGTCTCTGAACTTATTGACATCATATTGACTAATAATTTTTTAAAAGTACGCTATTTGGTCAGCATCTGCTGTTTGCTGCTTGGAATTTTCTTTCGCTTTGGGTGTTCTAGTTGTTGTTTTTCTTTTCCGTTTCCTCCTGCATAGGACATATGTTTGAGGCCAGTAATCCTCTTGGTGAGGTACTTTTGTGGTCTTTCCAGCTGTTGGAAGTGTCTTGTGAGGTACATCCCTATTGGGGCATTGTACTCTATGATGGGTTTAATGAGTGACGAGTAGACGGGCACTATAACCTCTTTATTTCTAGATGCGAACATTGTAGTAATTAGATGGGCTACATAAAAGGATTTCCTAACTACTTTGGAAATATGATTGTCAAAGGAGAGATTACTATCTACCTGGGTCCCCAGATTTCTTATTACCTCTTCTGTATTAAGGGGGTTGCCACCTATGTGGTAACTCGTGGGTGTTTTGTTTTCCCAAATGGGATGGCTATGCATTTTTTGGCATTTAGCTTGAGGCCATGACTTTGACACCAAGTGTCCATCTCAGTAAGGCCCTTTTGGAGCATGTCCGTGTCAGCCGGAGAGTCAATTATGGCTTCCAGTTTGCAATCATCGGCGAACTTGGTTAGCCATAGTCCTTCTGTGTTTGCCTGTACTTCTGAGAAGTATATGTCAAACAGTAGGGGTCCCAGGACCGAGCCTTGTGGGACACCACTTGTGACTGGTTTAGAGTTGGACCTGGAGCCCACTATTCTTACTGTGTGAGTTCTTAACAAAGCCGGACTGGGTCGGGTCAAGTGTTTGGAGGTTCCCAATGTCTTTGTTAATGAGTTCCATGATGATGCGCTCCATAGCCTTGCAGACCAGGCTAGTCAGGCTTATGGGGTGATAGTTACCAGGGTCAGTTGTGGCCCCTCCTTTGTGGAGAGGAATAACTGTTGCTGTGGGTCATTCCATGGGCATGTAGCCTGTGGAGAGGCTGAGGTTGAACAGCGTGTTTAGGTGGGGGGTTAGTTAATTCTGTAGTTCATGCAAGATGCAGCCTGGGACACCATCTGTTCCCATTGACGCTGTGTTTTTGGCTTTTGAAAGGGCTGTTTACACCTGTGTGTCTGTGATTTTTGGGGCACTACACTTTTCCAGTATTGTTGTGGGCCCTTTTGGAGGTGGGTGGGTGAAGTTTGCACTGAATCTATCTGCCAGGATGTTGGCAATATCAGTAGGTTCAGTATATTTTGTGCTATTTTGCACTAGTTCAGTGCATATCTGTGAGTTGCCACTTAGATTCTTAACATAGCTAAAACAATGCTTTGTGGTTATCTTTTTAATCCTTGGCTATTTTTCTTTCGAAGTTAACCTTGGATGATTTCATGATGGAACTTAGTTTCTTACTGATACTGATCAGGGATGACTTTCCTTCTTGGGATTTGCTTTTTTTATAAACTAGTTTCCTCCTTCTATTGTATAGCCTGTTTATTGCAGGGGTTCACCAAACTGGTTTCCTTCTCTTAGAGGAGTGAGTCTTGGTTTTGCTAGGGATGGCATGATCCATGCATCCTTGTAGGTGCTCATAGAGTGCATTTGAATCTTGGGCAGCATTATCCTTTAGTGTGGGGGCTGTGAAACTTACCACCTCTGTCTTAAGTAAGGTGAAGTTTGCTTTAGAAAAGTTTTTTCTATGGTTTCCTTAGTTGGGGTTGGTGGTGGGGTGTGGACATCCAGAGTGATTAGTTTATGGTCTGATCTAATCAGTGACGAGTTGACCTGTCGCCCATGTTGGTGATGACCTGGTCCAATATGTTTTCACCTTTGGTAGGGGAGTTTATCAGCTGATCTAGGGCATTTGAGTTGATGAATTCCAGGAAGCGCTGGGCCTGGGAATTTGTACTCAAGTAGTTATCCCAGTGAATGGTAGGGTAATTGAAATTGCCCAATACCACGGTGTTCGGTAGGACCTTCAAGTTTTCCAGTGTCTCCAGAAAGGTGGAGTGGTGGTCCTGGGTCATGGAGGGTGATCTGTAGCAGGCCACAATTTGCATTGCAGATTTGCCCGATGTTTGTTGCACATGGATTATCTCAGAGGTATCATGCTGCGCCACTAACCTGGAGGTGTAGATATCCTTGATGAATATGGATACACCCCCTCCTTTTGTGTTTCGGTCCATGTTCTGTGGCTGAAACGTGTGGTATGAGTTGCAGCCCAGTAGTGCTGGGGTGCTCTCTGGAGCCTTGAACCAGGTTTCAGTTACAGCACAGATGTCAACGTTCTCCATACTGAGGAGTGCTTTGAGCGCATGCCTTTTGAGATTTAAACTCCTGGCGTTGAATAGCATAACCCTCAGTTTTTTGTTAATTGTGCTGTTTATGGTGGTGGGTTTGACTTTTGAGCCTTGCCTAAAAAAGGCACTATGGGGGCAGCAACAACCTTGGCCACTATTCGAAAGCCTAAGAGGTGACAGGTGCAAGCCGTCTCTTGCAAAGCAACATGGCTTGTTGAGCATGTCGTCCCAGGCTGACAGACACTGGATCCCCTTTGAATGACACCAGAAGCTTAGCCAATTGTTGAAATTGATCATTTTTTCTTTATACTGAGGTATCATTCTTGGTGAGGGCAGGATGCTAACTCAGGGTCAGGGTCATACCAGCCTGGGCTACATGATCAGAGACCCTTTCCATGTCTCTTTTAATGTAGTCCAGGGAGGTACATCTCAGGTCATTCACACCAACATGAACAATGACAGAGTCATATTTGTACTTGTTCTGGAGTGACCTGAGTGCTTGTGTTATGTGGCGGATTCTGGCTCCTGACAGGCAGCTAACAGTAACCTTCTGCTTGTCCAGCCTAGTGAGTGGGACGTCAGTGTGCCTGATTATAGAGTCACCTATTACTAGTGTGTTAGGTATGTTATTTCGCCTTAAGGGCTGTGATTGTGCGGCACACTAATTTTGTGTTTTATGTGTTGTCTGGTTTGTGATAGGAGGTGCAGGTTGTTTGGGTGTCTGCTTTGGAGTTCTCTGATGCTTTTGCAGGTTTTTATTTAGAGCCTCTGAGTATGATTTTGTGTATTTATGTGTATTTTTTGGCAGTGCTGTTTTAGTAGGTCTGTGTGCTGCTGGAGGTGTGGTGCAAGTGTTAACCTTCTCCTCTTGACTGTCAGTTCCAGTCTTGGGTGGAGACAGCTTAGCTTCCAGTTTGGCTGTATAATTTTATCTCTCGCATATGTTAGTGTTTTGTGGTAGGAGGAGAGGGTTGTCTGTGTACATGAGGCAGTTGTAATATTGCCTCAGGATACTCAGATTCACCAGCTGGACTGGAGAGTGCACCTGAATTTGCCCTTTGGTCATGCCTGAATAGTAGGGTGAGCTGCTTAGTCGCTTGGCTGGTGAGGGGTGAATAAAGAGCCTTGCCCTGCTGGGCAATCAGTGTCATGGTATATTAATGCTTGCTATTAGGTCTGAGCAAGTTCTGGGCTGTAAGATGCTTTTTGAGTGCTTAGGTTGAGAGTTAGACTAGTTCCAAGAGAAAAACTGAAGGGGAGACTTGGTGGAGCCAGGAATAATTTAACCATAGCTAACCAGCACTGCCTGGTGTGCAAAACCGTGTAAACGTGATTTTTATAGTAGGGAAATGAAAGAGATAGAAATTAGCCCAAAATGGCTAATAAACTACTAACTTCTGGGCTGGAACCACTCCTCCAGGGACAGATAGGTTGCTCAAAGCTCCCTTCTCTCACAGGTGAACAGAGAAACTTCCTTCTATCCAAGTAAGGTATGGGTAACTCAGAAACTAGTATCACAGCCCTGAATTCAGCACTAGCCTGAAAACTGAACTATACTAGCTTAGAAATGCAGGAAACAAGGAATTTATTTTTTATTTTTTTTTTTAAAAGATAAGGCAAAAATAGTCAAAAATACAATTAAAACAGCTTTAAATGACTACAAATGATCAGAAAAGGCTATCACACTTTAGTGTGTAGCCTACAACAGTTAAAAAAATTATTTAAACAAAAAACAACTTTTTAAAAGTGCAGTCAGTCAAATAAGTACAATACGTGAAAAAAAACAAGATTTTACATCACAATAAATGCTGGAAAATCTGTGTTTTGGCGGAAAACAGTTAAGTACAGCAAGAAAATACAGAAAACTGATAATCATTCCAAAGTTTCTCTTCTAAGCTAGAAGGCTTGTATCAGTTTAAAGCTTTCTAGTGCTACCCACTAGGTTAGTTACAGGAAAGATGGGAAACAAGGACAAATGTGGTCTTTTAACCAGAAAGTTGAAAGAGATGGACAAACTGTCCAAATGGTCAATAAACTACAATTTCTGGGCCGAGACCCTCCTCTCTTGGTAGACAGGCTACCAAGTGCTTACCACTCCCACTGATAAGCTAGAAGGCTTTCCTCTAACACAGAAAGGCTTGTGGGGCTCAGAAGCTTACCAACAGTCCTGGATACAGCAACTCTGTATCTGGACTAGGCTAGTTACAGGAAAGGTGGGAAACAAGCACACGTGCGGCTTTTAAACCAGAACATTGAAAGAGATGGAAAAAACTGCCCAAATACCAATAGCTACAATTTCTGGGCCAGGAACCACTCCTCTTGTGGTAGATAGGTTACCTAATGGTTACCACTCCCACTGATAAGCTAGAAGGCTTCCCTCCAACACAGAAAGGCTTGGGTGGTTCAGAAGCTTACAAAGAGTCCTGGATACAGCAAATCTGTACGTGGACTAGACTAGTTACAGGAAAGGCATGGAACAAGTACAAATGTAGGCTTTTAAGCCAGCAAGTTGAAAGAGATGGAAAACTGCCCAAATGGTCAAATAAACTACAATTTCTGGGCCAAAACTCACTCTTCCCATGAAGAATATGCTGAATTCTATCATGAACCACACTCACAATATTATTTTCAGTGGATTGTCTTTTTAATCTTATTGCTAGATTGTGCATATGTTTTGGAGACATAGAAAAATAATTTAGTTTTAGTTTTTCTAAAGCCAAATTAGTTTTGTGAGTTAGGATGTCATTATATTTTTATTTAAAGATTCAATTTCTTTTTTCTTATCTAACAAAATTCTCATGTTATCGTTGTTAATTGTTTTTGTATGTTAGATAATTAAAACTCCCATTCCTTTGTTTTATTATTAAACCATGTTATGATTTTGCCATATAAATATGCTTTCAGAGAATCCCAGATAATTACCATATTTACCTTACTGGTTAGATTTATGTCTAGGAAATATTTTATTTCTGAATCTAACCAAGGTTTAAACTGTTTTAATTTAGTAATATAAGCTGGGATTCTGTTAGTACATATCAATTTCTTAAAGTCTGTTTGAATATTAAAAATAAGTGCATTGTGATCAGATAAAGGAAATGGGGTTATTGTAAAATATGATATTTTTGTTTTTAGATCTTGAGATATAAAAATCTATCTATTCTAGTCTGAGTGTTATGTCTAAAATCACAGTGAGAAAATTATAATGAATTGTCATTTTTGAGATAAAACAAATCATATAATTGTGAGTTATCTATCCATTTTTTTTAAATTTTTCCCTGTAGAGGTAATACGGAAAGGTCTTTTGATAGAGGTTTCTGAATCATTAAATAGACAGTTAAAATCTCCTCCTAGAATTAAACTACCCTTAGTATTTTTAGTGATAAGTTATGTGTTTTTTTTATTGTTTTTACCCTAATTCCAGGAAACCAATAAGCATTAACTAATGTCCAGAGTCTATTACTAAATTTTATTAATATAATTGATAAAACACCTTCCTTCGCTTCATAATTATAAATTACTTGAGGAGAAATGATGTTTTTCTTCCATAGTGTTAAGACTCCACTAGTTTTATTGATGTGTGAAGAATTAGATAATTTCAAATATTCATTTGGGTTACAAATAAGGCTATCACTTGTTTTTAAGTGAGTTTCTTGTATAAAGACTACTTGTGCTTTATTTAATTTTAGGTACTTTAGTAAATTGAATCTTTTCATTGGGTTATTTAAACCATTAACATTTAAAGAAAGAAAAGCTAAGTTCATCGTATTTATTCATCGGCTAAAGATATTAGAATAATATAGTAATAAGTATTTATTTTATTTAAATCTTGCACAACCTTCATGAAAAGTTTATATTTTAATGACAGATTGTTGATTCCCATTAAAGAATTCAATTTAAAATTAAGTCGAGGCCTGAAAAAGAAAAGAAATCTTAAAAAGTGATTAAACTTCAACAAACCCTCTAACTGACATGGAATGAGTATCATTCCTAATCTGACAGAACAAAGATATCCAGTCAGATTAACCAATGTTTACTAACAATATTGATAAAAGCATGTGAGTCTGGGCTCCAAGTTTAATGTCCTAAAGACCTCTTACTCATAGTAGGAGTTTACATTAGTATTAATTTTTAATCAAAAATATAGTTAAGAAATATTTGTGTGGAAGTTTCCAAACCTTTAACTTAAAACAATATTCTGTTATTTCTTATTTTGTACAGATTCAAACAATTGATGGAAATAAAATATTTAAAGTTTCGACTGCCATGCAATTTTAACTTCCATTATCTATAATTAGTAATGGAGCAAATCACAGGTTACTTCAAAGTTAAAGTTAAAGTTTTATATGAACATTCCTACTCAAAATAAATATTTAAACCAAAATTTAGTCAGTTGTTGTTCTAGTTTCCTTTATACTTGATTATGTTACTTTATTCTAAGTAACTTCAAGATTGACATATGTCTTTAGACTAGTCAAAACCTAATTATATACAAATACATTTCTAAAACAGTAAAAACAAAGCAATAATCTGAATACATGCACTCTACTTTAAATGTGTTCAGGCATATATTATAACCATGCACAAACTAATAACATTTATATATTAAGCAATATCAGTATACCAATTCTTAACCTATATCATTTATTTAGAAATGTTGTGAGCCTAAAGAAGTTCTTAAGTGCTTAGAAATATACAACTCATAAATATGTAAATATGAATAAGTTAGATAGTTTGCTTAAATTGCTTTATGTACATCTTGATCCAGAGTCAGAATGCTTCCAAACTCATTGTTTCTAGTTGGTAAATTTTACAATATATTGTGCTTATACTAGAAGATATTTTTGTTGATGATACTTCCTTTGCCATTTTTATGGAAAAATTACTTCCTCAGAGAACTATGCATTCATTATATGTTTTAAATATTAATGTAACTCTGCCAACATAAATACTGGTGACTTCTGCACATGTGGAAGTCTTTATGACAATAATTGTTATGAAATCTAGTACATCAAGAGTTATAAATATCTAAATTCCAGAACACTACTATAACTTCTATATCAGAGTTAACTCTCAGTATAACTATAATAGGTTTCCAAAGAAATCTTAGAGTATATTGTTTATATTTGTTTAAGTGGCACCCATACATCAGTAGAATCTGGTTCTTTATGAGAAAATAAAGAGGGGTCTCCTTTCAAGCACTTTACATATATGATATCAATATAAATATTTTCTGTGTTTCTGTTTAATAGTTTTTGGCATTTGTTTATAATATACACTTGCGTCAAAGAAAAGGTTATAAGAACTTTACATCTTTGTTATGACCTTTAGTCCGAGATGCTGGAACATGGCCCTTCACCCCTTATTTCCATTGTCTGTTATTTATTATGCTTTAATGAATGGTTCGGTGATCTTTTTGTGGTATGGTATTAAACTTTAATTTGAGTCTTTGAAATCTTCACATTGCCATGTAAATAATAATATAAATGTTATCTTTTAGAATAAACATTCCCAGATATTTATATAAGTATTTTAAGACCGGGTACTGTCCACGTCACTACCAATTACCCTAGGAATTATAAAAGATTCACAACATTAAGCAATATATCACTTAATCATTTTCATGTAGTCTTTCAGTTCCTTACAGCAAAATAATCATAGCCCAAGGGCTTCATAGCAGAGTAGCTAATGATTGCATATAATTACAGTTACTTTTAGTGTTAACCTGGACAACATTTCAAAATAAATGTTGGTCTCCATCACACTTAATTTCGCATAATGGTATAAGAATATATACCTTTAACTGTTTTCTTGTAAATTAATGTACTGGCATGGCCAACACAAGTGGAGTTCACCTGTCTTCTTAGGTGTGTGCTTCCAAAATTATGCAAACTACTTTAGCCTTCTTTAATGAAATAATCAGTTAATTCTACACTGAAACTGAACCATATACAATACAGCAGTCTGTAAAAGCAATGAGTAACATTATAAATATGTTTAATCTTTTAATGTTTCACATAAATGCTGTGAGTAATACAGTAGCTGAGGCATCTTTTAGATCAACATTGATGTAATAATGTCTACCAATGAACATGACTTTCCTTAAAACACTTAAAAACAAGCCTAATTAATTTGCAATAAAAACATACATGAACGTGCCTGATGACGTGATTTTTTTTCCCCTTCCATTTTTTTTTTTTTTGGCATTTTTTTCTCTATGGAAACACCATCGTCAGCAAAATGCATAGATGGAAATGGAATACATCTGATGTACTCTTTTTTGTATCTTTTCATATTCTCTTTAACTAAGCTCAAGTCATTAACATTTTAGTCATCAATCTCTTGAGATGTATAAAACACATGATCACCATTTGACACTTAATTAGACTCATTTTTACTATCATCAAATCTATTAAGCATCCCTATATATATATATATCCCATTACAAGTTAAATCTGTAAATATATAAGGATGCTTCATATAAAAGGAAACGTTTTCTTTCCTTCTCTTTTTTTTTCATTACGGTACCCATGTATTATTGCAACCAGACTCCAGACTTGGTAAATACCCAACTGCATTTGTTCGTAAGTGTTTATAAGGGTAATATTTGAAATCAGTCTATAATTTGGTATAGTTACCTCTCCAATTACTATAAAATCCAGTCATTGCAAAAACAGTTTCATCCCTCCTGGCTATAAAGATATAACTGCTATGACAAATCACATTACTTTTCCATATTCTGAGTATCACAGAACAAGTAAGTGCAATGCCAGATGAGCAGTTTTTTTTTTCTTTTTTCCTTTTTACACTGCATCATTTACAACTATTGCATTTATGTATAAGTTTACCTCTTCAAAATGTCTGGAAAGTGTAAATGGAAATGTGATACTCTGAAGATATTCGCATGCTTCTTAAAAAAATCACCAAACGGATCTGGATTATATATTAAAAAAAAAAAAAAAAAAAAGAAAATGTATTACTGTGACAAAGCAATCACACGCAGTTGAAAGCTTCCCCACCCTTCTCCTCATGTGAAAACAAGTAACTCAGGGAGTTCAATTATATCAGTGTACCTCACTAACGATTTGTAAATATTGATATATTTCACTTACAAAATGAATGGAACAACTTGTTTTGTATCGAAAAACATTCTCTGTAAAGTGACATTTAATTGCTGCTTCAGGGACACGTGTGTCCGGCACTATCTACAGTTTATTTTGTGAAAAATAAATAATTTATCACATTTATAGGTGGCTTAGTTTTTTCTTAAAAAAAAAAAAAAAAAAGTCATCATACCATATTTCAAAAGCATCGCAACAAGAAGGGCTTGGAAATGAGCCACTTCTCCATCTCGGAGTCTGGATGCAACAACACGCAGGCATCAGTGATATTTTAGACACGTACAAGTTTGTACTATAAAAGAATGCATCCACTAGTAAACTGAACATGTTAATTTAAGCTATGTTACATTGTGAATTGGTTTTAGACAGTAATAGATATTCCAACATTATTTCTGTTTCAGTTGACTGATCAGTGTGACAGAATAATGATGGTATTTACAAACCTCTCTTCACTATAACATATCTCTTCCCACTGTTAACAATGTGAACAATCATTTGGCACTAATCCTGGCTATGACAATATACACGCATCTTCCAAATTTCTTATTATTAAATGTATGATCTAGATCGTGCTTTACATGACTGCATTTTGGGATGTTTCCACTATATTTAATTCTCTTTATAAGTAAGCAATGCTGTTTTCTATATGTTACAAACATTGTTATTAATTTAAATGTATGTGATGAGTGTATGTGAATTGTTGAAACTTCTAGATTCAGGTATTGCATTACCATTCTTTACATGAAGCTTCTATACATTTAAACAAATGCCGTTAATACAAGACATGTAGGTTTGTTTAGTCGTCATGGTTACCATCACATAACTGTACAAAGCAAATCAGAACTTAACAACTGAGGCAAACGGGCTATGATTTGAGTAAGTGAACATTCTGGTGACTTAAGAGCAATGTATAATTATATTTTATGTGTAAAAATAGAGATGGAGTCATATTTAGTGCTCGTGGCTAAATTTAATGAAGATTGACAGCAAACGGCTTCTTGGAATTTTACACCGCTAGTTAAGAGGATTTCCTTGTTTCTCATGTTAGCCGAGAATCTAACAATAAATTAAGTAAAGCAAATTATAAATTAAATGAAAACAGAAAATAATTATAGGCCCCATAAATATCTGTTTTAATATGTAATATGTGTGCCCTTCTTAAAATAAATTGTACTTTCCACAAGCTGCTAAATTTATACAAATAAGCTTTTTTCTTTTTTTCTTTTTAAAAGTTATAGACCTCTAAATAATGTTACATAACTAGAATAATTCCTATTCATTTCTATTCTTTTAGCTATGAAGAATAAAGAATATAACATTAAAATATACACAAAAACTTCATGTGTGAAGTGTTTAAAACAGTGTGCCATGAGAATAAGAAAAAATAAAAGAAGACTTATGAGAGTTCATACATTAGTTGAATCTTTGACAGATTTATTGGTGTCAACAGATTTAATATCAGTTCTTTGTTTTTTCTTCCTTACATCAGTCCAGGTGTTTTTTTTTTTTCTGATGATCTCTTCAGAGTAGTAAAATTTGATCAAACCATTTCTTCTGGTAATGAAATTATGTTGTTATTTTTAATGAAGGAGTAACTTCTTCAACATTATTAAAAGTTCTTATGTCATTGTTATGGTGAATTCTCATTTTAGCAGGATAGACCATTTGTGCTTTTATTTTGTTTTGCTTGAGGAATTTCACTAATGGCCAGGTTTTCTTTCTTAGTTCTAATACTTTTGAGGAATAGTCATTATCAAATCTTATTTGACATTTTTTCAGTGCAATACAGTGCAGAAATGGAATATTTCCATTTCCTACACTGTAGCATGATCTCGGAGTTGGTATATTTAAGTAGCAGGGGGTGTGGGGTGTGCAGCTCCCCATGTGGGGGTGCAGGGGGACGTGCCCCCCTGTCTACATGCTTTACTTTATGTTTCTGTGTTTTTATTTTTTTTTATTTAGATTTTCGATTATTTCATCGATCGATCACTAGGTGTCAACCTATAGTGATTCATTCTACAAAATTTTCGAAAGTCTAATATAGACCCGAACTATTAGCTCACTGGCAGGCTATAAATATTGAAACTAGTTTTCATTATATAAAATTACTTATAGAATTGTTCAAACCAAAGGAAGAAGAGATTGCAGAGCTAATAAGGAAGAGACAAACCGAACTAGAAAACATGGAGTTATCAGAAACTTGTATCTCGAAACTGGAAGATTTACATTTTAACCTAAACCTATATGGTAATAAAATGAAGGATATTAAAAGTCAGAAACTCACTAGAGACTTTAAAGACTTTAAAATGGGCCACCTTTTTGATTGGCCTAATGATACAAATAAAAATAAAATTGTAGGGCATCAATCTGTACTTGACACTAAACACAATCCTAACACTCAGACAAGGGATCCTGCTTGGGACAATGTAGAGACTTATAACATAGAAACAGTTGTGCATGTAACGGAGACCAGCTCCCAGAGAACTGAAGAGCTGATACCTGTTTTAGGAGATAATGTCAATAAAAACTTAAGATCTTCACAAGCTGTAGAGGAGAATCCAGTGCTAATAGGGGATAAACCAAATTCTTCTCGAGTGAAATCTCTGTCTACAGTTGATATAGGTACGTAAATGAAATAAGGAGCATTACATATGCCTATCCTTCAGAGCTTGCCAATTTTTATTAAACAGCGATCAGTACCAAAACCCAGATGGATGAGCAGGGAGAGGAAAAAGTGGAAAGTAACCAATTAATGGTACCAGAAAGGGATGTCTCGTTAATGATTGACATATTGGATTATAAGCCAACAGAAGAACAAAAAACCGTACTAGGAAAGAGGTTTATCTTTTATCCCCTTGTTGCAATCCAGTCTGAGTGAGTTTAACATAAATATCAAATGCTTTGGAAGGAACGTTAACTTGAAGATTCTGTTTGGCAATAAAGAAGCAAGCATTACTCAATGATATAAGAAACTTCAGTAGTTTCATACCCCAGTCTCATCCAGCAGTGGAAATGTTTACTATCCTATGTGAAAATGAATAGTTAACCTAAGACAGGGAGGTCACAACAAAAAACATTTTCACAACTTAAGTGACAAAGAGAGAATGGATATGTATGAGCTAATGAGGAAGAAAGACATTGTGATCAAACTTGCGAATAAAAGAGGAGCTATTGTGGTAATGAACTCAGAGAACTATTGTAGGAAAATGGAAAAATTGTTGAATGATTCTAAAACCTATCTGAGAATATCTAAACAAGATGTAAATAATATTGTAAGCAAAGTACAAGATACCATTTTTGACATGCTGATGACAAAGTGTATTACTAAGGAACTGTTTGACTTTTTTGAAGTGACATATCCACAAATTCCTATGTTAAGTGGTTTGCCTAAGATACACAAAAATCTAATAGATCCACCTAAGTACCTGATTGTATCAGGAAGAGGAGGGATCACTGAATCTTTATCGGTGTATCTGGAAGATGAATTGAAGAAATTATTGCCTCAAGCTCCTACGGTTCTGAAAGACACCACCCATATTTTGAAGAATTTATATCAAGTAATGAATACTCGAGAACATGTTTCAGGTCTCCTGTTAGTCACTTTAGATGTTAGGAGCCTGTTTACAGTGATACCTAATGAATACAGCATTGAGGCTATCAGAAAGTTTGCTGGACCAGAAACTGTGAAGATCCAGATAATTTGGAGACTTCTGGAATTGGTTTTGGATACTAATATGCTTGTTTAGGGTCCCAATTATTAGTGGCAAAAATGGGGAGTGGCTATGGGCACACCATGTGCAAATAGGTACTCCAAACTTGTCCTAGCTCAATGGGAATTTGACCATGCCATAAACGTCCATAATCCATGGAGAAGTAATTTATAATTCTATGGATGTTTTGTGGACAGTATCTTCCTAGTGTGGGAAGGAGATAATAATGCTCTGATGGATTTTGTAGATTATTTAACCACTACTACCTCCTTTCTGTGGTTTAATTTGCATGTGTCTGATGTGACAATTGAATATCTCGATGTGAGGCTATATATGGATCCTGAAAAGGACATAGATAACACCTTATTTTGAAAAGATACCTGGAGGAACCACTTGTTGCATAAAACCAGTATGCACCCTAGGCATAGCTTTTCTCACATTGTGGAGAACCAAGTTCTTTGAGTATCGAAGTTATGTACACAAGATAGAGTTTTTCTACATGAGTAAGAGGAACTAACTAAAATTTTTACGGAAAGAGGATGGACCTTAACAAAAATATGACTTTAAGGAAAAGGAAGGGACATCCCACTATTAGCTTCAAACCATGAACAATGACCAAAAATGAATGCATTGGTTGCATGCTGACTTACAGCACTGATATAGCAGTGGTTTTTGATGTGATCAGAAAATATTGGCCAGTTCTCACAGTTGATGAGAATATTCAAAAAATTGTAGGGGAAACTCCTTGTTTTGTTTTTAAGAATAAAAAGAATCTGAAAAGACTTTTATGTCATGATGATGATTTTCAGCTGAAAAATATGATTGTAGAAAGGGTACCTTTAAGTGTGGTCACTGTAAGGCAGGTGCATCTGTTAATATCACTGACTGTTTTACACATCCTTCTACAGGAAATATATATTATTTTAAAGGACATGCAGATTACAACAGTAGGAATTTAATGTATGTGACCAGCTGTACCTTATGTCCCAACTTTTACATTGGCAAAACGAATAGATTATTCAAAGAAAGGATTCTTCGTCATCTTTGAGATATTAAGAATCTTGTAGAAACCAATGATTTGTCATGCCATCTTAAAGGAAATAATAAAAAGCATGTTTTCAAATTCATGGTACTTGAGCTATTATCATAAGGGATGTGAGGAGGCAATCTATGTAACAAAACAGAGATTTCAGAAGTTAAATGGATCATAGAGTTGAGAGCTGATCATGTATTGGGATTAAATGGGGTTGTTCCCTTAAAACCTGTTTTGAAAGGACGATGACTCTTGAAAATTGGCTAAAAAAGGCTGGTCTTATTTTGTTACTTCATTGTTAACTGAAAGGATGATCCAAATTACTCTATGGGGAGAGGATAGAGACATTGACTAAATGCCTGAGCAAGGACTGACTGCTACTTATGCTCAAGGGAGAGTGATTGGTCCAGTGAATACAGGATCTGAAGAAAGGATGACATTCCTTAAAACTCCTTTGTATTGGCTAATAAATAGGGCTTGGCTTCATTCCATTGCTAATTGGAACAATAATCTAAGTTGCTCTATAGGCAGAGGAAAGAGGCGTTGATTAATGCTTGAGCAATGATTGGCTATTTGTTCTTAAGGGATTGGCTTAGTTAAAAACAGGATATGAAGAAGGCTATGGCTGAAAACAATTATCTTGTCTCATTTCTCGGTGTGCCTTGGAGACTTTTATTTACAGAATTTTGCTTTTGCCATAGCTTTTAACCTTTTATATCTTTATTAAAGAAATTTTATTCAGCTCGTGGTGGTAAACCCACATTTCATTACATTGTGGTTCTGTTTTAGTTTTGGGCTACCTTCATCAATATGCAGGTCTGTTCTTTTTTCACTCTAATATTGGAGTTAGGTTATTTATGCAACAGAAGTATACTCTTCATAACTCTTTTCACTAAGCAATGGTATTCATGTAAGACTTATATATCTAGATGTAATGTTTATCTATCAAATTATATATAGAGAGAGATTTCAAACAAGCAAGAAGTAAAAGATTTCATGTAATGTTTAATTCACTGGGGAGATGAAACTGTTAATTACCAGTAACACTTTAAATTACATCATATTTCTTAGTTGTTAAACTTCTTTCAGATGGATATTGATATTGGATTATGATTCATATCTGAAACTAAGCCTTATTTTAAGGTTCCACATGCTAGAAACATATTCATAACATAAGTAAATGCTTTTGGGTCACTGCTTTTAGGTCATTACTTAATAAAGAGAAAAACAATTTATGTATTATTTTTAGACAAAAAGATTGTCTAGAAAAGGTCTTTTGAATCTTAATGAAAGGTTTTATAGGTTAAATGTATTTAGATAAAGCCACTTTGGGTATTTTACTTGTGGTGATTTTCCTCAACATTAATTTTACTATTCTGTGCCCATAATAGTATTGCACTGATCTACGAAGCATTAAAGCTTTAGTACTGTTAATTAAAGCAGTTTCTCAAAGTGTGTATATGAGTGCAGATGTTACAGACAGAAGCAACTGCACTGCATTGTGGTTTGGGATATAGTCAACTATTGCATTTGCACACTAGCAACTCACAAGTCTGTAACACGATTAACTCACTACCAATGAGAGGCAGCATAAAGTAGATGCATTTTGTAGATAAGGGCAGTAAATCAGCTTTATTTATGAACAAATGCAAACTTGCCTGCCGAACACTTGTGCTGTATGATACAGTGTTTCATTGTATAGTGACAGCTGTGTGAGACTGCTTTCTGAAATATATCATTCTGACAGCTGAAATGGATGTGTGACTCAGAAACATCCTCACATTAATGTTATTTTTGCACGACTGTTTAGTTAGTCATTGTACAATGTCTTCAGAGATCCTGACGCACACAGATGATGTCATGCTCCTTTAGATATTTATATCCATCTTCAGTACAGTCTGGTGCTTTTGTCCTGACATAAGTACAGCATTACTTAAGTTGCAGTTAGCTCTTGGAAGGGCTTTTCCTGAGTCTAATTTATTGTTATTACAATTACTTCATCATATACACGTGCACACACATACAAATCCATATTATCCCAACTAGTAATAAATTAGATCATAAGTACGTATCTTAATATATTTCTGTTCATGTGATATATAGAATTTGAAAATGATTACAACACTTGATTTAAGAAATATTGATTGTTTGAATATTAAAATTAACTGGTGTAAATAGTTTCATATTATGTATAATTATTTTCAATTACAAGTTCTTGAAACTTAGAATATGAATTGATAAAAAGTATATAATTAATAGTTAATATGAGTTATAAGTAACTTTCTACATACAGTTAATTCTTAAATAGCTAGACAGGAGAATTGGTCTGGCAAGAGACTTTAGAGGGAACACATGAATAGAGATGCTATTCAAGTGTGAGTTTTAAACCTCAAGGATTGTATGGTTTACTTTTTATTTAAATGTTTACTATTTCAGTGTGTAAATATTTATACATGGGAGCCTATGAATATTAGTTACATTGAACTGAATGATAAACATATGCAATCTCTTTGGTTATATACTTTTTTCTCTTCTATAATACTAAGTATATATGACTAATTATACTTCCAATAATAATTTATATACGGAGTATATTTCTATCAATGTTAATGGTTTAAATGACAGCTGTAAAAGAGAAAGTCTAAACAAATGTCTAAAATTGTCCAGTGCTCAAATTGTATTTTTACAAGAGACACATCTATTACAAGAAGACATGAATAGACACATCTATTACAAGAAGATATTAAGAGACTTAATACTAATAACTATTCAGTATTCGTTAGCTCACATTATAAACAGTATGAACAAAAATGATTTATTTCAATAATTGGCTTAGTTTTTGGTGTTATTCAAAGGGGATCCAGTTCCTGTCAGACTGAGAAGCCATGGTCAACAAACCTCATTACTTGGCCAGAGACAGTTTGTACCTGGCATCTCTAGGCCTTCAGCTGCTGGCAAAGGCTCTTGCCTCCCACATAGCGCCTTTTTTGGTAAGGTCTCAAAAACAACATTGCCAATGTGAAATCAGCCAACCAGAACAAAATAAGGGCTGTGCTGTTTCATGCTAGGAGCCCAAAACAAAAACTGCACTTCCTGGAGGCACTTCTATCACTAGAAGATGTAATGTCTGTGCAGTCACAGAAATCTGGTTCAAGGTATCAGACAGTACCCCAGCCTTACAAAGCTACAATGCCTTCCACACCTTTAGACTGCAAAATTAACATGTTCTAGGAGACTTCAACATCAACTGGAATATTTGTTCCTCAGAAACCTCTGTTATACATGTAAATCTCCATGGATTTACTCAAATCATATCCTCCTCAACTAGGATTAGCAAACCTAACAACAAGGAAAGTTTTCCTAGATTGGATACTTATTAACAGCCAACCCTATATGTATAAGGCAGGCACCCTACCTGAAGACATAAGTGACCATTTTCTTACCTGTATAATCAGGTGTAAAACTGACATCCCTTTCCAACCCACTTACAAAACAATTTGAAACAACAAAAACTTTAACTCTACTAGTTTCCAAATTGAACTCAAAGCATGTAACTGGTCTGAGCTACAACTACCACTTAAAGAAGCTGTACTATATTTTAACACCAAATTTCTTGCCATCCTTGATAGCCATCATGCACCTACATGCTCTATAAGAACTAAAACTAAAATTGCACCATGGCTTTCAAAAGAAACCAGACAAATGATCTTACCTAGAAACAAAGCCTGGGCAACTTGGCGTACCACAAAATCCCCCTTAGATCAAATTATTTATAGACAACTAAGGAACAACACAAAAAAGAGCTACAACTGTTGATAAAAAAAAAACTATTACTGCCACTTACAGCAGAAACATCAAAACAATCTACAACAGTTTTGGGCAGGCATTAATAGACTTATTCACCCTGGGCAATCCACAACTCCTACCCCCTCAGCTACTAACCAAAACTTTCAGAGGACATTGCCAATACCTTCGATTCTTTCTTCACAGAAACTATTCAATCACTAGCAAATCAACTATCTACCAGAAGCACATGTCCAAACACCGCCACACCTATGTCACTACTCCCCTTTAACTTTCAACTAGTCCCCACATCTCGTATCCATACACTAATCAAGAAACTAAAACCAACCAGCCTTGCAGTGGATCTCCCAGCTGAGTGTCTACAAAAAGCTGCAGATGCCATAGTATACCCAGTCTCTATACTGATTAATAGAACTATGTCTGAAGCCACTATTCCCTTCATTTGGAAGACATCCCATGTCATTCCACTCCACAAAGTGGGGGGGGGGCTCCACCGAATTATCACATTACAGGCTTATAGCTAACTTATCACCTCTGGCTAAAATTATGGAAAACTGCATCCATAAACAACTTCTAAACCATCTCATTCAGAACAATCTCCTGGCTAACTCACAGCATGGCTTCAGACCATTCCACAGTACAATCACAGCACTTCTCTCCTTCTGCAATGTTATTAATCAAAACCGTAACAACAATAAGCTCTCTTCTGCCCTCTTTTTTGATATCTCCAAAGCCTTCAACATGGTCAATCACAAACTATGCATACACACACTCGAAACTATGCCCCTAGATGTCCAGGCTATCTAATGGTTCAAATCTTACCTGACTGGTAGACAACAGGCTGTCCTGTGGCAGAACAAACTATACTCACCTCTACCCATTACCTTTGGGGTTCCTCAGGGCTCAATACTAGGACCCCTATTATTTTCCATCTTTATCAATGACTTACACACAGCCATCACAACAGCCACCTGCATCCAATATGCAGATGACTCTACTTTGATTTGCTCTGCCACCTCCTCCTTAAGTCTGCAGACTATTTCCCAAAATGATTTTAACATAGTCAAAAATTGGCTCTGTTACTGACATCTCCTACTAAACCCTAACAAAACAAAGCTCCTGCTTCCCTTCCCACTTGTAAAACCCCCACTCTTACCTTTACTATAAAGTCTAACAATGGCACAGTCATTGTCCCAGATCCCTGTTCCAAACTCTTAGGTGTTATAGTTAACTATAACCTCAAGTTTGAAACCCATATTAATCAAACCATTAAAAAAGTTAACAAAAAACTTGGCTCACTATACCATCTGAAACATTTTCTCACTCCTATAGCTAGGACTGTTATTGCCCATGTACATCTACTTTCCACCCTCCTTTATGCAGCCCCTCTCTTTACAAACTTGAGTAAGTCTGACCTAAAAAAAACTCTGTACCTGCTTTAATCATATCACTAGATTTGCCACTGGATCTGCATATCAAACACACCACTATCTGAACCTGCAGACTCTAGGGTGGCTAGAATTGCCTATCCAAATTCAGTGCAATCAGTTAATAGTAGCCCATAAAATTTTATATCAACCTGAAAACACCCCTGTACTGACAAACATTATCACCCATACAGTAACCTCAAAGCTCTTCGCTCATCCAACAAAATTCTAGTCCAAACACTCAGTACCAACAACTCATCTGGAGATTCTCTTTATGCTAACTCTGTTGGTAAAATCTGGAATTCACTTCCTGTTGAACTTACTTCCGAGCCTGTTCTAACTCAATTCAAAGAAAGTGTAAAACAGTACTTAAAAATGCGATGGCTATTCCATTGTGCTAATCCAGACTAACTCCTGCAATATAAACAAGTCATAAAGTGGTCTTTTGCCAGCACTACATTGCTTTCTAGTTTGTTAAATTGTAACACTATAGATTTGTATAAGACTGAAGAAATGACTTTTTGTATCGGTAACAATGTTTTTAACTAAGTTTAATCTAACAGTCTTTGTATGTATGTGTGGAGCTTTTCTCCGTGGGCCTCCGCTGAAAGTGGACATGTATCCAGTCAGACTATCCTGGTCAACAAATACGAAATAAATAAATAAAAATAAATAAATAACTAAATAAATAAATGTGAAAACCAAAGTAGGTGGTGTTTCTATCTATATTAGAGATGGATTAATCTCCCATCTAGTTAGACTGGGTAACTCCATGGATTTTCTCCAAGTCCAGGTTACAGTGGGTAACACCCCCATTCAAGTCATAGTCAGTTATAGATCCCGCTCCATGGGTCACGTCACCCATGAAGCCTACTTGACCAAACTGGAGACAATCCAAATTTTACTGAATACTCTGGTTATGGGGGATTTCAATTATCCCACCATCAACTGGGAAACCTACACTAGATCCATCTTGCTAGCGCAAAATTTCCTTGACTCTGTAAATTCAAATGTCCTGGAACAAATTGTTCATGTCCTGACAAGAGGAACAAACATTCTCGATCTAGTCTTCACTAACATGTCAAACAGATGCACTGCAGGAACCGTCAGATATTCATTAGTAAAATCTGACCACAAAACAGTCACCTTCGAGCTTGCACTAACACCAGAACTCACAAATGGTGAAATCAGACTAAAAAACTTCACCAAGGCAAGCTATACCCTCCTAAGTGAAGGTATAAATCCATTCCAAGTCCCATCTCAAGTTGGAAGTGGTAACTACTTTGAAGCTTACACTAAAGCCCTGTGCAATCACTTGAATTAGTGTATAAACTCAGCTATATCAGAAATAATTAAAGCTAGATCCCCAAGTAAAAGCAAGCTGCCATGGTAGACATCCAGCATCAACAAACTTTATAATAAATGCAAAAAGTTGCTGTCCAAAAAAAAAAAAAGGCAAGACCCCAGCAATGGAAAAGCACCCTCCTCAACCTCAACAAGCAAATAAGACAACTTGTCAAATCCTCTAAGGGCTCCTTTGAGAGAAATTTATCAAGTGTAGCCAAGGATAACCATAAGGCCTTTTACAGCTACGTACATATCCTAAAAGTTAGGACCCAAGCATGTGCAGAACTAGTGAAAATGGTATCACACACACTGATCCCCACAGAGATAGAAAACCTGCTAGCAGATAGGTTCAATGAAAATTTCTCTCCCTTATCCCCTCTTAACTTATCACAAACCTTCCCCCAAACTTCCCCCCACCCTACATATCTGAAGAACAGGTCCTCAAAGCCTTGTCCAAGGCAAAAAACACAGCCTCTGTGGGACAAGATGACATCTCAGGCTATCTTCTAAGCAGGCTAAAACATGAAGTGGCATCAAGATTATGTACCCTTTTCAATCATACCCTAACCACAGACTTAATTTCCTGTGGAATGGAAAACAGCAAAAGTTATTCTCCTCCACAAAGGGGGCCTAGCAATAGAACTAAGGAATTGCAGACTCATAAGCATGACTAGTCTCATCTGTAAAGCCATGGAATGTATCATTTTAGACCTCATAAATAAAGACATAGGCAACCTCCAAACACTGGATCCTACCCAATTCGGCTTTGTCAAGGGCAGACCCTGCCTGTTAATTCTGGTGGACCTCTTTGAAAATGTGACCAGGGCCATTGATGAGGGCAAATCTGTGCAGACAGTACACCTCGATTTGGCAAAGGCTTTCAATACAATCCCACATTCAGCCATTATCGATAAACTTAGCAAACTGAATGTATACTCCTTTGTTATCAGATGGGTTGCCAACTGGCTCACACACCAGACACACACTATCAAAGTAGGTGACTCCACATCAACCAGCAGATCTATTACCAGTGGGGTGCCACAGGTATCAGTGCTGCGCCCTCTACTGTTTAGTATATAGTTCTCAGAAGTTCAGGTCAAATCTAAGAGGTTGTGGCTGACTAAATTTGCAGATGACTGCAAACTAGGTGCAATCATGAATCCCCAAATGATGTCAGTATACTCCAGGAGGGTCTCACACAGACCAATGACTGGTGTATTTGTCATGGTCTCAAACCTAATTCAAAGAAATGCATCATCATTCCCTATGGCACAAACAATGTCCCTTCACACTGCGAAATCAACGCAATACCCTAAGTACCCATGAAGTGGTGAGGGACCTGGGATCACAAGTTGACTACAACCTTAACTTCAACCACCATGTGTCTACTGTAGGAAGGAAGGCTTTCTATGTAGCACACTTGATTAGTAAAGGCATTGTCTTGAGAACAAAAGTTGTTATAACCTCTCTATACTCTGCACTAATCTAGCCCATAATTAAGTTTAATGCCCCATTCAGCATGTACTGTACAAAGCACCTGCAGCATCTGGAAAGAACTCAAAGGTTTCTAACAAAGAAGATCAAGGGGCCTTTGTGCCTTACACATACTGACTAAAGTCCCTGTCACTGTGCTCTGTGTTGTATAGATATCTTAGGGGAGACTTATGCTTGGCCTACACAGCAATCCAAGACTTAAACCTAATGAACTTGCTGAATATCAATAAATAAAACTGGACTAGGGCTACCCATTCCATGGATCTAAATGTGGCTTGCGATTTAAATAGGACATGCTGGAGGGACATATTTATCTCCTGTTGACTGAAGCATGTTTGGAACAAGCTTCCAATTCATGTGAAACAGAGCACCTCTATGACACTGTTAAAGAGGAACATGGACGAGCAGATGGGGCACCATAAATTCTTACCGAGGATAGTAACCACAACCCTCCTGGACATGAGCAGTTATCATTAAATGCAATCTTGGGTATTGAGTAGCATTTTCATGGTATTACATTGGGATGAAATGGCTAGGCTTAAAATGACCTCCAGGTCGCTAACCTAGTAATCTCCTATGATCCTATAGACAACAAAATAAAAAGAAGAGGTGTGACAATACTATGGAAAAATTCTGTATTAATGCCTTAAATCATAAAGTCATATAATAATAGACCTGGGATGTTTTTTCTAGTATTATTGAGCATAAATGAGAAAATATACACTTTGATTACTCTTTATAAGATTCCTGGGTTGGGAGTTAAAGTGGTAAAGCAACAGTTTGAAGAAATCATACAACACTCTAACACGAGTATAACATTACCTGGTGATTTTAATTGTATACTGAATGTGATACAAAAAAATAAGCATAAGAAATCAGCATCATCTAAGGCATTAATTAATTTTATTGATATATTTAATATTAAAGATATAAATGAATATGCAGAGGCAAGTTCACTATTTTTACACATTATCACATCAACATGGTACTCAATCTAGAAAAGAGTTTATATTTCAAGTTATATAACTGGAAAACTGGATAAAGTTAAAATTGTCATATGCCCTTTTTCGGATCATAATTCATTCAATTACATTTAATTTGAAAATGAATGTAAAACAAAGAGCTTCTATTACCATAATTCCATCATATAAACTAAGCTAAAAGATTTCAACGAATTTTACAATAAGGAAAATCAGTTCTTTATAAATATAAATCTTACTGAAGATATATTAGAGATATATGTGTGGATTCTTTAAAGTCATAGCTATATGGCAGTGTTTTATCTTGGTACATTAATAAGAAAAAATGAATAAAGAATTATTAGATTTACAAACAAAAATTGATACACTAAAATTAGATATTTAAAACAGTAACAAGAGCATAGCAAAAAATCTTGATGAGGTGAATAAAAAATATTTAGAGACTTTGCATCATAAAACTATGATTAATCTAGAGAAGATTAAATTACATTTTATTCTATGAGTCCTAGAAATTAGCATAGAATAGCAAATAGAATGAAGAAGATTATTAAATCTAGCCAGATAAAAGAAGCTTATATTCCTAGAACTAACAAAACATTTTCAGATTTAGAAGGCATTTTAGAGGCCTTTAAAGTATATTTTAACTCAACTAATTCACATAGCCCAATAACAGAATCACAAAATATAATTAAATATTTTTTATAAAAAATATTAAAAGTAAATTAATAGACAATCAAATAAAATTAACAGATAAGCCAATTTCAATGTCTGAACTTAAATCTCAAATTAATAATTTAAAGTTAAATAAAGCTCCTGGAATTGATAGTAGTATTCCTAAGATATGTAAACTATTACCTAAAAAAACCCTGGCACTATTGTTAAGAGTGTTTACATTAGTTAAAGAAGTTAAAAATATCTCTCCATCTTAGAAATACACATTAATTTCCCTGACTTTAAAGTCAAATAAGGATGGAAGAGAATGTCCATATTACAGACCAGTATCCCTATTAAATGTAGATTATAAGATTTTTATGGCAATACATGCTATCAGAATCAAACACTTTCTACCTTTGTTGATTGATGAAGATCAAACTGACTTCAAAAAGAAGAGAAACACATATAATTATATTAGACATAGATAAGACGTTGTCTATATATATATATATATATATATATATATATATATATATATATATATATATATATAGTTGTAGTTAAAAAATTTAATATATAGGGATTGCATCAAATGATTTGAATGAAATACTAATAATTAACTACACCAATATTTTAAAGAAAATTAAATATCTTATGGATAGATGGAAAAAAAAGTTTTGTTTACAATGCAGGATAGATTTTTCTTAATTAAAATGCTTATTTTTCCAAAATATTTTATGCAAGTTATTTCTCTTCCTCTTTCTAAAATTTATATCCATCAATTCAATAAATCAATGTTAACTTTTTTGGTATCCCAATAAACTTAGAATAGCATTAAATCATCATTTAAATGATTGCACAGCAGGTGGAATTAGTCTTACAGACATAGAAATGTAAGCTTTATTATAAAGCATTAAGACAGTAGTATTATGGTTAAATTGATCATATTCCACTAGGTGATTGAACATATTTGGTTAAATTAAAATCATTCATTGTTGCCTTAATTTAATATAACATTCCCCAATAATTTCCATTGGATAGTAAGGGGATATATTTTAGAGAATAAAAAACATATATGTTCTAAATTTATAAACAAAACATTAGATACATTTAAAATTATTTGAACAGAAATCCTTATTTTAAAGTCTGGTCATTTGTATTCTACCCTACTGCTTGTACACATAATAATATTAATACTTTTTATGTTTTTAAAATGACTATACTTTGGGAAAAAAATTATATATTGGCATCAGTTAATAGATTCTGGAAAAGTTTTTTTCTTTGCAACATGTTATGAGTAAATATGATATAAATAGTGAAATGGAGTAGTAGTACAAGATTTAAAACAATATATTCTAAGTAAATTGGAGTCAATGCCTACATCAATTAAGGATGCTGTTTCCATATTTATAGAATTTATTGTTGTTATAGGAAAGCAAACAGTAATAGGAAAAGGATACTTATTCAAAATATATTAAATAGTCAAAATAAAAGTCATATTATAAAGAAAAAATGGGAGAATATTATAGATCAATAAATAATCAACCTCCTAGTGAAAATGATAAAAAAATAATGTTAGTCTCCTCAAAGCATATTTCCCTTACACTGCAATGGAAATTGTTTTCTTGGAAATATATACATAGGATCTATATTACTCCTCATAAAATTAAATTAATGTTTAACCAACCATTGGATATTGAAGATGTAAATTAAAAGTGAAAGCCAACTGGAAGCATATGTTTTATTATTTTAAACTGCTTAAAACATTTTGAGAAAGATTTAATTTTTTTGCAAACTGTTTTTAATGACACGTTTCAGTTATCTAAATCTTTGATTCTTTACTGTTCCAATACCTGAATGTGCTCCTAGATCAAAATATTCACTTTTGTGGACTATGTTAGTTATAGCTCACAAAACAATCACTATGAACGGGAAAAGTAAGACTTCTCCTTCATTTAAAGAATTCAAGAATATTGCACTTAATGTTTCTCAAATGGAATTGTCTACTGTCAAGATGAGAAGTGATAGAATCACTTTATATTACAACTCTTGGCTAAAAGCTATAGAGATACTGGAGAAAATTGATTGTAATATGATATGAATAAGAATTATATTCTGAAAGACTAACTTATCTTTGTTCAAGTAGATACCTTTGTAAATAGTTTTATTTTAATTTATTGTTATGAAGTGTTTTTACTTTGTGTGATTAATTTGTTCAAAATGTATGTTTCTTTGTTTTCTGTCATGAATTGTTATATTCATTTTTTAAAAACTCAATAAAAATATTTCAGAAAGAAAAAAGAAGTAGAAATAAAGTGATGAATCTCTTTTTTAGAATTCTTTTTATTCACTAACATGATGATTACTTTTCTCAAGATACATTTTTTAGATAATACTATTCCTACAGACTTTCTGTCAAAAGTATTAAAGAAAGAAAATTACAGGCTAATGTGGTAAGGTTTTCCTGAATGTGTGCTTGCACAGTAAATCATCCCTGTTATACAGAGATCTTAATTACAAGCAATATTGACAATATATTAAACAGAATAAGGGTGAAGCTACAGGAAGTAATGCTAATTAAATCAATATTTATGTGGAGCACACACTCAGACTGTTCATGACCTGTGTGAATAACAACAGGAAGGCCAAAGGCATATTCGAAACAAGAAACTGCTGGTTCCCGATAAACAACCAGCAGAAATCATAGAGGTGCTGGAGGAGGAAGACAAAGCTTGAAGAATGTTCAAAAAGATTAGAAAGGAGTTTTTAATTATGCATTCAAGTACAAATGAATTGTTAGCAAACTCCAGATTATGCTCCTGCATCAGAATTAGTAACATATATGTGCAGCTGCATGTGGAAAGAAAAAATCCCTTACAAATATGCTGCTTATAAAAGCAAATTTCTCATTTTTTTGTGATATGTTCTTCTCACTATTCTTATGGAATAATAAAGCATGCAAGAACTCTGTTCCATAAAAATATGAATCATGTTTTGTACAAAGTTGCTAGAATTTAAAGAAGCAGTGGTACACTGACAGGACTGATGTGTATGAGGTCACAAAGATCTCGACTACATTAAATGACTAAGCAGTAACAACAATGAGACTAGGTATTTTCACTTTTTCTGTTTTTGAACAACTTGATGTTAGTTTTCCAAAGGGAAATTGCAGTGATCTTTTAATATGCTGAGCGGCATATATTATCACGTTTTTTTTTTATTTTATTGTACTTTGTTGCTCTTATTTATGACTATGTGATCTATGTTCATTGGTGTAGTGATTCAATTTATTTCATCATTTTGTTTCCATGTTGTCCTTGATTTTATTTTATTTCCAGGACTTTAGTATAAGTTCAACCTTCCTGGTTAACAAAAGTAAGTAAATAAATAATAAATAAATATTTAAAATCTCTCATGAAATATAAATGTGGAACTACAATGTACTTTTCCATACGATGTGGACAGATGAATGGTGCAGTCATCATTGAGATGTGCTCCTATGAATACAATTTAGTGAATGGGATGCAAACATGCTGAGCTTCGTAAATGTATTAAGAAATTAAATGCAGTCATGACTTTCTAACTTAGTGATATTTAAGACAGAAATGTTGTAATATTCTTCCTAGATGCATTTGTCACTATGTTTGGGCTGCCACTGTGCAATTCCATCTTGCAATGTGCTTTTTTTATTGCAGTTTAAAATGCAGTGTGCCGACAAGACAGTATAACAGAAGTGTCAGTGATGCATTGATGATGCCTTGAATATCTGTGAACACAATTTCAAGAAATTATGGAATTTATGGTTATTTACTAAAATACTCTGGGATGTTCGAGAAAAATGTGTACTCATTCATCAATAAGCAAACAGCTGCTGAGGGGGTGGAAATCAGCTCTAATCTAGGAAATACATTAAATAAACTAATCATATGCATTTGGTGGCATGGCATGCTTACTGATGGTGTATACTGGGAATGTCAGAAAAGACTGAAAAATGGTAATAGACCATTTCATTATGTAATTAAAAAAAATGGGCATATGAAGACTAAGGAGCTTGTACCCGTCAACTCTCCTGAATACAGGCAATAAACTAAAGGTAAAATTGAACTGAAATGAGATGACTATAGATGAACTGTATTCACTATGTATTTCCACACTAAGCACATTACTTATTGTTCATAGATTCATAATTCTGTACTAGGCTAACCACCACAAGGGCCTTTTTAAGCCTAGTCATGCATTCCAAATCTCTGACATGTTCTGGTACCCTTGATAAGAGTAAGCAAGGGCTTGGGGGATAAAGCATTTACAAGCAGGTGCCTGGGAGATTAACCATTTACAGGCTGCCTGTGTCCATTAGAGATACAGGTGCCAAAAACAGAAAATGATTTTTCTGTTCCCCATCCACTTTTCCAGTTTACACTTGAATTGGGTTAGGGTGGACCTCTGCTTCACATGGATAGGCACTCTGTTCTAGAGATAGGATAGTTTGTGGTATATATACCTGTCTCTTCAACAGGTCCTATTTGTATCACAGGCAAGGTTTAAGTCTTTAGAATGGGTAATTCTGGTGATGTTTGTTTTGCGGATATGTAAAAGGTCCATCAGTGTGGGATCGGACAATGTCTTGCACTCCAGGCATAGATCTCAACAGCCATATAGAACATCAATAAAAGCATTTAAGTACTCATCTGCATGTCTACTAATATCTCCTGTAGGCCACGTACCTGAAATAGAAATATGTTGGATTTGATCAATGGATTCCTGAACAGGTCCTTCTAGCCTTTCTGGGTGCTGAACATTCATCTGACACTTCAGGCTCAATTACTTGCCAGGAAGTTCCCTTCTTACCCAGCCAGGCAGCATCAGATGCCTCGGTATGGTCTCCTGAAATTTCTTCAAATAACATTCTCACCTCCTGTGAAATAATTAATAAGCATGCTTTTAAACAACAGTGAAACTGTTAAATACCATTGAATTAAACTTCCTAAGTTGAATTATAAAATAGCTAATGTGGATTCTTGTGTAGTGTCTTATATATACATGCGTGAGTGTGTGTGTGTGTGTGTATGTGTGTGTGTGTGTGTGTGTGTGTGTGTGTGTGTGTGTGTGTGTGTGTGTGTGTGTGTGTGTGTGTGTGTATGTGTGTGTGTGTGTGTGTGTGTGTGTGTGTGTGTATGTATGTATGTATATATATATATATATATATATATAGTTCCCCTTCAGAAGACTGAATGATCGTAAGCTCGAAATTCATAAGCCTGAAACCAAAAGCCTGAAAACACAAAAGAAAACTCAAAAGCCTAAAACTCAAAAGCCTGAAAACACACAGAATACAAATAATGCTAATATGCCAGTACAAAGTCACTACTATCTACCCACTTACCTTAAGCCAAACCCTAACCCTAAGGTCCGTCACTATCGCACACTCACCTAACCCGCGCCCTAACCCTAACTCACTTAAACCGCCAGTAACCCTAAAGTCTGTTGCTATCACACACATGCCTAGCCTCTGCCCTAACCTTAACTCACTTAACCCGCCCCTAACCCTAATGTAAAAACAGTCGCACACTTACCTGAACCCAACCCGTAAGTTTCCACCACAGCGCTAAGAATAGCGAAGCCACATTAAAGTCAGTATGTGTATTTTGTGTGTTTTCAGGCTTTTGGGTTTCAGGCCTTTGATTTTTCAGGCTTTTGAGTTTTCAGGCTTTTGGTCTCAGGCTTATGAATTTCGAGCTTATGATCATTCAGTCTTCTGAAGGGGTGAAGGGGAACCATATATATATATATATATATATATATATATATATATATATATATATATATATATATATATATATATATATATATATATATATATTTATATATTTATATAGGGTCTACTTTATATCATCGAAAAATTAAAATCTTGAGCGCTGAAAGCGAAATGCAGGAAGTCAGAATTTATTTTTTTGGGTTGCAGTTATGTGGAGATCAGGATATTTGCCCTTTCCTCACTGTAGTGTGATCTTGGAGTTGGAATATATATTTAGTGGGGGGTGGGGGCACTGCCCCAATAGCGATTTTGACTTTCTGCATTTTCGCTGTCAGTGCTCGAGATTTTAATTTTTTGATGATATAAAGTAGACCTATATATATATATATATATATATATATATATATATATAAATATATATATATATATATATATATATATATATATATATATATAATATATATGTGTGTGCGTGTATGTATGTATGTATAATTTCATATATATATATATATATATATATATATATATATATATATATATAATGTTAAATAATTGGAGGAGATAACCTTGGGTTCTGCCTGTGTAAAGTTGAGCAGGCATGTGCTAAGCCATTCACCTTATAAGCTGACTGCTTGCATTGTTAGATGAGAGGGATAGAAGAATGGTGAAACAGAAGGGGTGGGACTATGATGGGGCAGGAGGGTGGGATTGGAGGAGAGGTTGGGGGAAGGAATGTCTGCTGGTGTGTTTACTTTGAGAGTGTGTTGAGGTTACTCTGTTTTTTTTTTTATGTTTTTGACAGTGGAAGGTACTAGATTTGTGGAGGACCTACAGGGATAAAAGCTGTCCTTGGCACGACTGAGCAAAGTCAGATACACTCTTGCCACAGTTGTATTTATCTATTTATTTGATTTTTACCATTATTAGTTTTTTTTTGAATTGCCCAGGAGAAAACATGAGAATGGGGAATAAAACAGAAGTGAACCTACCTGACTCCCCACAGAAGAAGCAGGGGATGTGGAGAGGGGAGGACACCCACTAACAGCCTAATTAAGTGACTGAGAGGTAAAGAGGGAAGCAGAAGGAAAAAAACAGGACAAAAGATATGCAGGTAAGAATGTAGATGAGTGGCACAAAAGTTGCCAGAGAGAGGGTCTCTTTCCCTCCCACACTGCCATCCACCTATCAGAGAACAAGCCTCTTCATTTACTTATATTATTTTATTTTTGTAGAGTGCAGATCTAGGGATTTTACTGTAAATAGAAAATAGCTGTTTTTTTCTCTGCCCCATCACTATTATTGGAGGGAATGAAACTTTTGGAAGGACATGGTATGAAGCCACTCCAAAGCTATTAAAGAAATGGCTTATGTGTTGAAAACCCACTTAAAACTACTCTGACTTCTGCTCGTGACATAGATGAGGGGTTTAACAGTTGTGCCATCAGCTCAGCTAATTTGAGTGGCAGTTTGAGTATACAAGTTAACGTGCAGACAAAACTGTGTGCCTTTATTTACTTATTTATCTTAATTATAATTTATTATTGCATGAACAATGAGTAAGAGCAAGGCCCGCAGAAACAGAACAGCCCAAAAAGAGGAAGTGGAAGGGTGAGAAGCAAATGGAAATGAGGGAAACTGCTAAATATATAACCAAAACAAAATAAAAAAAATCAACAAACTAAACCTACTTACCCAGTGGTCGCTGGACAGAAATACAACTAATAGTGTGAAGATTTCTGTCAGAGTGCTGTTGAGGTGAAGAGGAGACTGCTATGAAAGCTACATGATCCCTTATACAAGGACCCGAGTATGGAGTGAGACAAACTGTCCTCTTTAAGACTCACATATAAGCATCTTTATGTGGAGCCGTGGTATGCAGGTAAATATTTTATTTTGTGAGGAAGCTACCCAAGTGCAGAAGAGTCTGATGGGTGTAACACATTCCAATCAATGAATTTTACTTATACTCCCGGTATGAATTTATGTACCACTTATAAATTCTTTGTAATTGTGTTATGTGAATGCACTATCTGGACTTTTCAAGTACATCTCAATATACTGTTGGTAGAAATAATCACACAACTGCTCTATAGATGTTCCAACATATGAACAAAGAAATCTTCGACAGAAGCATCTTTTGAATTGTAAATCAAAAGGTCTCTCAAAACACATATCAAACTTACTCTTGCAAATGATTATATGATAAAACACACTTCCCTGCTATATTATGAAATCGGTGGTGCCATATTAATCATTTCAGATTCTGAGATATGTCTAGATGGTAGACATAACTTAGGCTCCCTTCATTTTGTGGCTTACAAGCAATGCCAGCAAGCCAGAACTTAAAGTACTCCATCTGATTTTTCCTGAATTAAACAGGGATGTTTAAATAAAATCACAAAGTACTTCCTCATCAAAAAAAAAAAAAAAAAAAAAAAAAACCTCTACATTAGAGTCAGACAACAAGTATTAAATGAACCATGTTACAATCTTGTGTTTTGAACAGTAAGGAGACCATGCATTTTTCTTGAGGTTAATCCAAGAGTTTAAGACCAAATTTTGACATAATTAAAAGAAACGAGATTCTCACACACACTCATGGAAAAGACGTATGGTGCATAGTTACTAAGTAATGCAGTCACTGAGCACATCTGTATTAAAGAAAGACTAATTAATCTAATCTTAACTTTTCTGTAAAACAGAGTGTAGGATGGAATGTAACTCCCAAAATGTGTTGATCAGACATAGAAACAAGGTGATTTAGAAACTTCACTCAGAGAATCTGGAAGAAAATCTGAAATGTATCATTATGCCTTGTGCAACTTGGATGAAGAGAAGGAATTTTCCATGTCTAGGAAAATGAGTGGGCATGCAAAGTATTAGATATACAGCCATGACTTCTTGTGCTCCAGACATTAGGACATAAAAGGCTATTTTGTCTGTTTTTCTAAGATTACTGACAGGCAGCAATTTATTTTCTGATATCCCTACTACAGTTGGCAGTAACATAAGAAAATATGTCATCATAAAGATGCAGCACAAATGAAAAATAACTTTCATACTCAGAATACAACTAAGTTGGTTATGAGATATAATAAGGAAAGGATATTTCTTTCTGTGAAAGGTTACCTTGAGAAGGCACTTTTGTTTAAAAGTGAAAGAAAATGTTAATACTTTCTAAAGTAGTCACTATGGCATAGTCCTCCCTGGAAGCATCTGACACTTTTTACATAAGGAAAAAATATTTTATTAGTATAGTTATTCACTATTAATTTAACTTTTAGAAGAGTGTAATACTAATACATATATAGAGTCAACTAAACTAAATAGTTTACTCAATGCATGTTATGATGTTCCTGTTCAAAACATCAGCATATGGCATTTGGCAGCATTATTTAACACTTTTTCAACATATGACTGATGACTGCTTCTTCTGAGAATGCTGTGATATCAAAGTTAGAAAAGTCATTGAGCTAATGATGCACAAGAAAAATGAGACTAGTTATATTACCTTTCAAATATAGCTCTGATCTACCTATCATGCAAAATGCTGATGGATATCAAATGTTAACAGATAATTTCTATATCTTAGGGCTACATATAAAATGTAATTTTTGATTAGAGGAACATATAACTGATGAATTCATTAAGCACTGTGAAATACTAATGTATCTAAAACACTGAATTTTGATCAGGGATACCAAAGGCGGGAAAGAATATAGTTAATCATTTTATTAACTCTTCCAGTTACTAGTTTTGTACTATACACTATAACAAGACACCCTCATCTTTACCTCCTACACCTCTACGTATAATTAATTACTAAGTATGTGTAAACTCAGTAAAAAGGATGATTCTTGATAAATCTAAATTTCTGATCCCTGACCATAATTATTACTTAAGTGATAGGAATTCTAACAATTTATGTGTGGCTTTACATAAAACTTAACCATTTGACTTTAATCATTTCACATATTTTCTAGGTACCAGCAGTTATAAAAAAGAATATTAGTCAAACAAGACATTTAACACTAACCCATTTTGCTGTCCCATTACTTTTCCAGGGTGTGCTTAGAAACAGTGCCTCTACAGATCTTTGACACCTGCTGTCTGATATTCTAAATACTTAATAACAACTGGCTATGTACAACTGGCCACAAAGCATTACATCAGTTCTGCCCCCTAACCATCCCATATGAGGGACTAATAAAGAGAAATACCCAGTAAAATCTGAATTATTCTTCTAACAGCTTATAAGAAAATGGTAGAAACCAGAAATATTCTGAACACAACATTCATATTTAACGGGTTCAAGAATATTAGGCAAGAATGAGAGTTGCTCAAGTAGCCTAAAAATGACAAAAGCTGCTGTAAATAATGAAAGTTATTTTACTTGATATTAAGTTCTCTGACTCTTGTCATGATGAGCCTTTCTCAAACACACCTGTATTAAATGTTTCTTAGCTTTCGCCATCTAAAAATGTATGACATACAATACAGAAGCAGTCTGACTTCCCCCAATATGCACAGACACAGACACACACACACACACACAGACAGCCACACACACACACACACACACACACACACACACACACACACACACACACACACACGACCAAACCAACATTTGTCTAGGTACATTAATCTTCTGCTACTGCTTTGTAATCAAGTACCCAAATTCATTAATGGCCATTTGTCTGCATTGATCCTGATTTCACAGAAATTAAGAAAAGAAGGGCTCATATTTATTCACATGGAATTTTAACACTTGCTTGGGTTTCCCCTGAAACAGGTATTCACCATTTCTGAAGAATTCCACATCTTAGGGGACAAAAGCATTAATCTTTTATACAGCAATACAAGTCTGTTGGTTCCCTGGGTCTTTGTGACTGTTTCAAGATTGTATTTGTTTAACTTTTGCTCAGCCAAACTTTTATGGTTAAAGGTCCAGACAACATGGATATGCAATTTCCAAATGTCTCTGTAGCCTGGCCAGCTTGGTTGATATGGGCACCCTGAGAAAATGTAGCAATTGGTTGTTGTTCACAGGCAATCATTTAATACTCAAAGAAACAAACACAGTATGAGAGAGATGCATGCACAGAGTTTGACTGGAGGCAGAAAGCTTGCACACACACACACACACACACACACACACACACACACACACACACACACACACACACACACACACACACACACACACACACACACACACACACACACAGCATCCACCAAACAGACATAGACCAATTTATGCTGTGGCACTACAAGACCATCTTCCCAAACCTCAAAGACCTTGTGAGCCTACAAACGGCAATGTTTATCCTCAACAATCTCTAAAGCACTCACCACAAGCAATGCCAAAGTTGTTGACACATATGTCAACACCCACTGGAGTCCCAAGATTAAATCCCTTAGGGCAAGAAAACACATTACCCATAATTCTTGTCATAGGGGACTCCATTGTACTACACACAGATGCCTCACACACCAAACTGAATAAGGAGAAGATAATGGTCAATTACTTATCTGGAACCAGGATCCTCCAAGTTACATGTGCACTCAAGTCACTACACCACAGGTGCAAGTATGATTCCATCATAATCTGTCTGGATTGTTAATGATCTGAGATGTACTTCCAGACTATATGAAGAGAAACATTGTTGATATCTCTGAATATGTGTCTCAGGCAGGTACGTGCTGTGAATTGAGCAGCATTCTACCATCACCAAGGATGACACCACAGTGTGAACAATAGATGATTGACTTGAATAACTGGCTTAGTTTTTGGTGTCTTTCTAAGGTATTCAATATTTCTCAGCATGGGAAGAACCAACTACATTGCTTTGCAAGGATGTAGGAGTCTTAGTCTATATTATCAACAAGTATAACTCTAGGTTGGGTAAACAGGATCTAATGCCCTGGAATTTATCCACATCTAAATCAGCATAGACAAAGTCCTACTCCATATCCAATAGGTCAGTCTCTATGCCCCTAGAATCCCAAAACACATATATAGACCTACTAGAGACACTTACCCTTTAACCAAATACTCTATTTATGGGAACTTTAACTACCCCTATGGAGAATGGGAAACATACATTGCCTCATACTTTCAAGCACAATGATTCCTGGACTTTGATAACACAAATACCTTTGACCAGCTAATGCATACACTAACTGGAGGTTCAAACATACTGGACCTGGTACTCACCAATATGGGACAGCACTGCATCACCCCCTCCCACTGGTGAGGTCAGACCACAAAGCTCTCTCCTTTGAAATAAAAATCAACTCTGTAACCTCAGCAAATCCTGTAACAGTTAGGAACTATTCCACAGTAACTGCATCCTGTTAAGTGATAGTTTGTCAAAATTCAGTGCCCCTCCCAATGTGAAGTTCACAGCAGCCTATGCAGAATTGTTCACAGAGATCTTGTACAACCATTTTAATGACTGCATAGAGGCTGCTTTGCTTACTATAAGTAAGCCCAAAACAAATTCTAAAAACAAACCACAAAGGTGAACTCCTAACATTAATAGGGTATATAACAAAAGGAAAAAAGTCATGGCTAAAATAAGGAAGATCAACTTCCCTAATGACAGGAACTCTCTAACTGAACTAAGCAGGAAACTAAGAAAACTAATTAAGTCTAGATTATGAGGTCAAATAGCCTCACAGATTAAAGACAACCACAAGGCTTTCTACAACTACTTCTGAAACCTCAAAGGCAGGACTCAGCAGTATGTTGAACTTGTGGTCAGTGGTGTCACAGTCACTGAACAGTGTGACATAGGAATCCTGCTGACAAATTCAGCTCAAACTTCACCCATAACCCCCCCCCCCATTAAATACCTACTTGCATAACCTCCCAACTATTACAGGGAGCAGGCACTCACTCAGTAAGGCCAGAAACACACTCTGAAAGGGCCAGGACAATATGCCATGATGCCTCCTAAATAGCTGGAACATAACCTATCATGACCACTTGAGCCACTTTTCAAGTAAAGCCCCGAAATAGGCTGCATATGATGAGAACTGAGGATTGCAACAGTTATCCTTCCTCAAAAGAGTGGACTATCAACTGATTACAGAAACTACAGACCTGTTAGTCTGACTAGTTTAGTATGCAAAGCCATGGATTTCATTTTCATGGAAATGATCAACAAAGACATAAGCAACCTCCAGACACTGGACTCAGCCCAGTTTGGCTTTTTTAAGGGACTTCTTTCAGCAGGTCACCAAGGCAATGTATGACAGGAAAATGCTACATACCACCTAACAGGACCTGGCTAAGGCATTCAGTACAATACCCCGCTCAGGTATAGTTGACAATGTAATAATGTGAGGTATTGTCAGCTATGCCACGAAAAGTAGGGCAGTGGATGTGTAACCTATGCCAGTACAGCTAGCTGGAATTTAGTAAAGAATTATATGTTATTTGAATATCAAACGGATTTGTACAAATGCTTGTGTTGAAAATGTATTTGTAAAATTGTTTGTGTTAAAGATATATCAACAATATGTCCTGCTGGACATATGAAGACATGTACATGTATTATTGTAACTATTGAAATGCATATATTGCAACAAAGGATACTGGTAGAGAAGAGGTTAATCTCAAGCTACCTGACTTTAAATCATAGTAAGACATTACTATTTTATGCCTCTCCAATATATACCAACCTAAGGTAATGCAATCTAAACAAGCTAGAGACCTGCTACAACAAAATTGCCAAATTCGCCACAGGGGCATCCTACCGTAGTCACCACTGTCTCTCACTTGCTGAACTGGGCTGGCTTGAACTCCCTCACCTCCTTCAGTGGTATCAACTCTCACTCACCCACAAACCAATAAACCATCCACTAAATGTCCCATCCCTCCAGAATCTACTCCAACCCTATCGCACCACCAGACCACTAAGATCCAGCAATAAAAATCACTTGTAGATCACTAAAGTCAATAACTCTGCTGGTGAAGCACTATTCTCTTGCACCATAGCCAAATTATGGAACTCCCTCCCACCCACAATTACCTCTGTACCATCATTCACCCACTTCAAAACTTTACTAAAAGCGCACCTAAAAACATGCTGGCTATGCCCTTGCATCTCCCACTCTAATATCACCCACCCCATCCAACCACTACCTTTCTTTCCACTGCACTAACTACCTTGATTATAGTAAGCTCAGATGCTCATAAGCCTAGTACTTATACAGCAGGAACTTCTTATTTTAACATTTGTTAATGTCTGTTATGTACTTCACATATAAAGATTCTAGTTGTCTACTGATGTACTATGTTCTTCATCTGTAAATATGTTGTAAGTAATTGCTATGTAAATTGTTAATCGCTATGTAATCCAATGTAACTACTGTCTGTTTATTTTAACTGTGGAGCTTTTCTCCCCGGGCCTCTGCTGAAAATGGACCTACGTCCAGTCGGACACTCCCGGTCAACAAATATAACTAAATAAATAAACATTAAAGTACTTAATTTGGGCCATAAAGATTGTATCTTACAGTTCTCAATGCAGCCAGAGAAAAATGTCTGTACTAGGAAGATTTCTGCATTGTCTTTGGGGTGAACTAATTGCTACTCTGGAAGGGTAGAAGTTTGAAATTGTTTTATGACTTCCAGTAGCTGCAGCAGATCTTAGAAAGGCTGTGTATGTTTGTATTATTGACACATATTTGCTAAATACTGACAGCTTCTAGCCAAGGGGGTGGCATGGGAACCAGGAGTCAGATGACCAGATGTATGTGATGTCATTCTGTAATCCATCACTAAAAATGATATTTTAACACTAGGTGAGATTGAAGTCTGATTGCATTCTGTTTTTGTAACTTGACAAAGAAGGATCGCTCACCTACTTCATCATGCCTTGCTCTAGTAAGTAACCAGGGAATAATAATTCTTTAGATCAGTTGGGAAAATATAGTGAAATTTGTTAAGTATTGTTTTTCCATAACTGGGTGAACCTGTCCACCTGTGTTATTTTTAATATTTCTTGTGATTGAAACTCTGGTATTTCTTGTAAATAGATATTTAGTACTTTCGTGTTCTTCTATTATGTATTATTACATATAGGTGCTGCGGTAGCGTTCTCGCCTCACAGGAAGACGCTGTCCGGTTCGATTCTCAGCTAGAGCATCTTCTACGTGGAGACATGCGTGAATGGGCGTACCTTCGTTGAAGGTTGTGCGTCAGGGCTGGTAACTAGGCATGTAAAAATCAACTACCAATCATTAGCGGACCGGAGTTCCGCTGTGGCGACCCCTAACCGGGAAAAGCCGAAAGACACAAACAAACAAGCAAACATATATTTTAACTTTTCATTGTGGCTCGTCCTTTAGAGAATATTTTAACCTTTGAGAGTACTTATATTTATTCAGTGACACTGTGGCCACTCCTGAAAGCCTTGCTGTTTGACCAACATTACCATTAATATTAATATTAATTTCACTCAGTATAATTAGATACCATTGCAAGAGCCTTAGCTTAAAGTAGCTGGCTTTGGAGTGTCTGGTGGTGGTGTAACTTCCTTATAGTCTGGGCAGAAGGGGTAATAGCTAGTAAATCTGTGCCAGTCTTTCCCAGATGTGTGTGTGTGTGTGTGTGTGTGTGTGTGTGTGTGTGTGTGTGTGTGTGTGTGTGTGTGTGTGTGTGTGTGTGTGTGTTTGTGTGTGAGAAAATCAAATCTCAAAATTGTGTGTGCCAGCTGCTTCGAGCAGGGACATGAAGTACTGCTTCCACAGAGAGGGTGATGGAGGACTTGTCTTGGACACTTGGCTGAGGACTCAACCCCACAATTGTGCCAGTGGGGAGTCTGATTGGGGATCTGGAGAGAGAGAGAGAGAGAGAGAGAGAGAGAGAGAAAGAGAGAGAAGACCCAGCCCCCGTACTGACTGTGTTTCCTGTTTGTTCTTAAGGGAAATTGTGCTTGATGCAAGGAACACATCATCATGGACTTAATAAATAAGGATATAAGGAATCTCCAAACTCTGGATCCCACACAGTTTGGTTTTGTGAAGGGTAGGTCATGCCTGCTTAACTTGGTCAACTTCTTTAAGTCAGTCACCACAGCTGTGGATAACGGCAAGCTGGTTCATACAGCCTACCTTGATCTGGTCAAGGTCTTTGATACCATTCCCCACTCAGGAATCATAGAAAAACTCACTAAGCTGGGCATCAACCCCTATAGCACTAGGTGAGTTGGAAACTGGCTCACAGGTAGAACCCACAGTGTGAAAGTATCTGACTCTAAGTCAGACTGCTGACCAGTCATTAGTGGAGTCCCACAGGGTTTGGTCCTGGGTCCTCTCATGTGTGGTATCTACTTCTCTGAAGTCCAGGCCAACAAGAAGGGACTCTGGCTGACAAGGATCACAGACAATTGTAAGTTGGGAGCTATTATTAACTCCCCAAGTGATGTTGGGAGTTATTATTAACTCTCCAAGTGATGTTGACATCCTACAGCAAGCCCTCACTGAGACCATCTACTGGTGTCAGAACCATGACTTAAAGCTCAATGCCAAAAACTGTGTCATCATCCCCTTTGGGAAAAAGCCAGTTCCCATGAATTACCACATTGATGGTAGTCCAATGAACACAGAAGGTGTTATAAGGGATCTGGGAATACAGATTGACAGCAACCTCTCCTTAGACCACCACATTGCCATTGTGCTGAGGAAGTCTTTCTATGTGGCACATCTCATTACTAAGGGTTTTGCATCCAGGAAGAAAGCGGTCATTGTCTCCCTCTACTCTTTCCTCATTAGGCCAATCATTGAGTACAATGCCCCATTTGGCATGTACCTCACTAAACACCTGCAACAACTGGAGTGGCTGCAAAAGTACCTCACAAAGAGGACCCTAGGCCTTAAAAAATTTGTCCTATATGGACAGACTCAAAAAACTCCAACTATTCTCTGTCTCATATCACCTACTTAGAGGGACTCTCTGCTTAACTTACAAAGCCATGTTTGATCCAGCTATGTTAGAAATGCTACATCTAAAGAAATCCCAATCCCTCCACACCACATGCTCCAGAGGCCTCAACCTCATTACCACAATCAACAGAACATGCTGGAGGGACAGGTTCATAACACAGAGACTGCCCATACTATGAAATAGACTTCCCATACATGTCAAGCAGAAAATGACAAGTAGCACACCTATTTTTGTAGCTATCCATCCAATGTCTAGTATTAATAAATTATAGCCTGCTAGGACTTTAGACAGCTATGAAATTAAGAGTTTCTCTGAACACTGCTGGCAATACATATTACAAATATCTTTGGGCATTATTTATTTATTTATTTACTTATTTATTTGTTTGTTTGCTTATTTATTGATATTAGATTACCAGGAAAGTCCAACTGAATATAAGCCCATTTTCAGCAGATGCCCAGGGAGAAAAGCTCTAAATTATTTCAAAATATTTTAAGAATAATTCCCAGGATTTAATAAACTCCATGTAAGCACTGTGTAGAGCCTACATGGAATGTATCCATGTACATGGCCACAGTTCCCCATCTGCAGCATGCCATACATATTAATGATGGCTTGCTGTTTAGGGAGAGCATAGGAACAGGGATATTGAATCAGTGTAGGGAAATATGTAGAGGCTACCCTTGTTGTGGATGCCTGGTCAGATGTTATGTATAGGGTGCAACTTCCTGGAATGCATCTCACCACTGTTGAAATGCTGTGAATTGTTTTAAATGTGTAATATATAAGTTAAATGGTTTTATTTTTTTTATTATTTTCTGCATGTTTGTGTGGTGTGAAGTGCAGCAAAGCCAAGCCACCCTTATATATAGACAGCTGGCACCTGCTAAACGCGTAAAATAGAAACCATATGTAATCAATTATCGGAATTAATTATTTTTCCATTGTAATTTTTGTTTTGTAATTGCTGTTTGTGCAGCACAGCATGGAGCGCCACATTGCTGAACAACACTACTTATACATACAGAGCCGATGCCTGCCAGACACCTAAAAATAGAAACCTGGTGTAATTAATTATTTATTTATAGGTTTGTTTACGCATGTTTGCATGGTGTGGCATGGTGCTCAGCATCGCAAACAGGTAGCCTAGCAGTATATGTGAAGGTACACTAGTTTTCATAATGTTTAAGTAGATAAATGGGTAGAGTTATGGCCTTATGTGTAGTAGGTCCTGGGTTCAAGTCCATAGCAGGCAGAACATGTATATATAATTTAATGTACAATTTCTGTTTGATTTAATAACAAAATTGTGAACTATGGCACTGCTGCTCTCTGCTAAGCTTTGCTCAACCATGGTAAGCACTGCATAAACATGCTAACAGCTACCAATATTTGTGCGGTGCTAAGCTTCACTAAAACTATGGTTGTGAGGGTTTTCATGCTGCTCAGCTCTGCTTAGCTGGTTTGCACACTGCTAAGTGACACTGTACTATTTTGAATGTTGCTCAATGACGTGTAAAGGCAGAAAAAACAGCCTATATTAAGTGCAATAGGTGGGAATTTTGCACCATTCATTGGAGTTCAATCAACTATTGATAAGGCAGGTGGTGCTGATGAAGGTGTGCGTTTTCAGGAGCAGAAGTGGAGTATTCAGGAAGCCAGGATCATGGTTGGGCTCCTGGTTAAAAATTCATGAACCTAGGCTAATGCAGGGTGGTTTGCACGGCATGGAGTGTAAGGCAAAGTCCTGGGCCCATTTGCCCAGGGAACTCACCAGTGTTACTGATATCCCCCACACAGGTGAGCAGTGTTGTCACCATTATGACAACCTGAAGAGGAGAAAGAGGGAAAACTTGGACACCTGGATCCAAGAAGATAGAGCAGGGAATGCCCCACAGATATGTAAGTAATTTTCCTCTGTTTTACCAATATGCAAGCAGAATGTTTGCAATACTGGTATGGTAATGGTGGGCTTCTCTCCCAATAGCTGCAGCTCAGAGGGGTCACAATATCGAGTCTCATGCCAGGCGCCTGGATAGGTTGCACTGTGAGCGTGATACGTATGGATGTATTATGCTAACTGTAGTGCAATAAGCAAGAAAGAGTAAAGAATTTACTGCAATAAAGTATAAACAAGAAAAATTGTAGTGCAATAAATGGGCGATTAGAGCTGTAATGCAATAAATGAACAATAACAACTGTACTGCAATAAACAATACCAATAACAGTAAGCAAAATGGTATACAACAGGATTGTGTTGTCATAACAATTGCAGTACAGCTGTATGCATTGATTGTCTATGATGAGGTTGTTGCAGTCAAGTGTAACACTGTCATAGCTATAGAATGCAAAACTAATGGCCTAAAAACTGTATTGCTTAACTCACAGTACTGTCCAAGGCTGTCTCCAGGCCAGTATCAGTCACATAATACACTCTGTTCCTCCTACTTCAGATAAACATATATCAGTGAGGTAGCGCATTCCATGGGCAGATATTTTGTGTGGACTTCACAGATATTTCAAAGCAATATGAATAAAAAGCTTTCAGCAGCAATGTTGATTCTAAAATAAAGCTGTATTAATATATGCAGTCCGGTTGTATTCCATGCATGTGTGTTCTACAGTCACTGCCACCAATTATAACACTGTAATAGTTTTAGAATGAAAGCAGAATCTCCTGTAACTTGTATTGTTCAGCTCATAGTATGGTTTCAGGTTTTCTCTAGGGCAGTATCAGTCACTCAGTAGTCAGGAGTGACTCAGTAGCTCAGTCTGTTAAATGCCTTATGTACTGTATGTTTCCCACACACAGTCCTAGATTCAAATCCAGTAGGGTGTAGTACTATATTTCCAGTGTCAGTCACATAATGCTCATGTTTTCTCTCTCTTCCGAGTAACAAAAAGTATATGGGTGAGGTAGCCCATATTATGACTGGATATTGTGTTTAGATTTCACAGAATTTTAAAATCACTAGCAAGAAAGAGTTCAGACAGCATTGTTGATTCATAAATAAATCTGTTTATTTGCAGTATGTCTGCATTCCTTGCATGTCTGTACTAACTTGCTGCAGTTAATTATTACATCATTTGCAGAAGTCCCCTGCAGTCACAGGTTATCTCCCCATGCCTCCCAACTAAGCCATGACAGCTGTCCAGTTTATGTACTGTACACAAACATGCCTCTCAAGTGTCATGATTTCTCATAATGTAATTAAAACTGCCTAATCCGTCTGTCACAGGATAACCAGAGAGACTACCTGCAATGCAATGTATTACTAAATCCGCTTACAGGACATCTTGGTAGTTATATAAGTCCTCATTATGTGAAATTGTTCTCTGTAGTTGTGTACCTGAATTTGTCATTGCTTGGCCTATACTGACCCATGCTAACAGCTTGAGAGGTATGTACGTGCTACATCAGCTATAGGAGAACTGAGTCACTGTACCATAACTGACAAGACATACCTGCATAGTATCTACTATGAGTGTTTTCAGGGATATAATTTTGAATGCCATTAATGAAATGTTTTTCTCTCTCTCCCCACCCCTTATCTTCATTTATTTATTATTGTTACTTATTATTATGATTTAATATTAACATATGTTGTTAAACTAACTATATTTTTGCAAAATGTGATGTAATATTCTTATGTGTTATTATGGTTCATTACTAACATACTTTGTTAAACTAACTATTTTGTCTCCCTTATGGTTTACTTCTTACTGGAATGTTGTTACCATACTGACTGTTATGTTAGTTACTGTTGTGCTATACATACTATACATTAATATGTATTTGTATGAATTAAAATGATGTTCCATTCTGTTAATCCTAGCAATAGTTTGGTTATTACTAACCTTAACCTATTGCTATACCTCTATCACCACAGCACGTCAAGGTAGGCCAGTTCTGGCTGATCACCCTACCTTGCCTCAACCGGCTATGGCAATGGGTCCCAGCACATCTGGGACCCAGACCGGTAGTATCCCCTCTGCTGCCCCTGTACTAACTGTGGCATCAGGTAGTACCACCGGACTGGATTGGGGGATGGGGCCCACTCCCCCTCTGAGAGCAGTGGTGGAGGGTGATGTTTTCACCCTGAGCTGCCGGTCTTTGTGCACAAGATAGTCTACTGTGGGTTTGACTGCCACCAGCGCCAGATAGAGAGCATGCTAGCTGTCCTGGTGGGTCAGCCTTGCCCAGGTGCCCAGACACCAGCACTGTCACCCCCAGGGCAGTGAAGGAGCAGTGCCGACAGTCCCATGGGTGGGGATGTGAGTCATGCTGCTGCCATCTGGAGGCAGATGGGACTTGGATTCCACAACACCCTCCCTCTCCAAGGTGTTCACACCCCCCATGTGTCACACTCCACCCCTGTCTGCTGCCTTGTCTGTCTTGTCTGTCTGGAAATGCATCCTCACCTACCCAACTTACCTCCACAACATGTACCTATCTCCCATCCCCAACATTCCACTCACACCTTAAAAAAATGGGCACCTGTCCACCCCCCCCAAAAAAATCACCCCATACAAAGCTCTCCATTTTGCCCACATGTCCATTGGACACATGTAATTTGGTCCAATTTGCTTGACAATGTAGTTATGTTGTCCTCACCACTCTCTCTGTGGTTGAGAGTTCAAATCCATGCACATATTCTGTCAATGTGCACAGGTGTTGCTGTACAAGAAATGGATAGCTATGATTCTTTCCTACACCCTTCCTGCACATCCCTACCTGCCTTCCACTATGTCCCCCCTCCGGTTGCACCCCATGTCTCCACTTTCCTATCTCCTCATTTTTCTTTTCTTTACATATTTTAGCCCAATGTTGTGAGTCTAGCCTCATCATGCAACTTCACTAATCTCAGCTAAATAGAGCTTTATTGATTATGCGTGTCCTTAAAATTCTTTTACACATTTGTAAAATAAACACCTGTCCATGTTTTGAACCCAAGACCATTACACCTGCAGACCAGTACATTAACCTGCCACACCATGCAACTCTTACTTAAAACAGGTACTTTAAAAAATATAGTAATTGCCAATTACAGTCATTAAGCATGTTTCAGTGTAGTTGTGCAGCCTGCTTCACCGCACAAACTTGAAGAAAACTTAATGGAAAACATAGGGGTGTTCCTGGGACTCTGGTGCAATAGTACACCACTACAAAGCCAAAGACATAATAATGGATGTAAGTGGGGCCTCTGATATCAGGTACATGTGCCCTTTTATCAGCAACATGTAGAAAGACACCTGCTAAGGCATTAATGGCAAAATACATGTGCAACTAGGACCCTGGTGAAAAGCATTCATCCATATAAAGCCTTGCACATACTAATGGATGTAGAACATGTGTGTCACAGCCTGTAAGTGTGCACATATGTCTTGGAAATACACCTGCTACAGCAGTGACTCAGTAGCTGACTCTGTTAAATGCCTCATAAACAGTACATTTTTGCCACACGCAGTCCTGGGTTCAAATCCAGTGTTGTGTAGCACTGAATTTTTAGTATTGTGAAGCCAGCAATTAATGATAGAGTCATGCACTCTTTATCCACACAATGCATATCAAAGGAATTGACTGCTTTTGACTGCTGGAAGTCACAGACATACAGTTAGGAACACACTTCATGTATCCCTATAACAAATGTATATGTGCATCAATTGTCACGTCATGCAGTAATATGCATTCACAGAGAATGTCAACTCAGGTACTGCGAATGAGGACCACTAATATCAGAATGCACTACACAATCCTTTCAGAGTCATAATGCAGATTACCACAGCTGAACAACAAGCATACACATTTGAAGCCTCTGCTTGTAACAAGGACTACCCTCATGCACACTGAAAATTGGTACTAGACTGTAACGTATGGCCTGGCAGATGACCAAATGGTGAATATATATATATATATATATATATATATATATATATATATATATATATATATACAGATATATATGCACCCCATCTTGCTCAAGGACACCCCAAACATGTTGCCTAGTACTCTGTTATTGATACCATTACCTAACATATTTACCTTAAACACATGCCTTCAATGGAGTGTAGAGGGTAAGGCTGACACAGCTCACACAGTTACTCTTACAGCTTGTTGTCCTCCAAAGTCTTCATGCTCTCTGTTTATGTCTATTACCTGCAGCAGTAGCTCCAGCCTGTATCACACCCATCTTTATGTAAAGGTGTCTGCAGCAGAACTAAACCTCAGCGATGATATAGTCTCTTCACCCCAGTAATGTCCAGCACAACATATCAGAAAGGGGCTCACATCTACATAACGGCCTTATATATTGTACAGTGGTTGCATGTCATTGGCTGATGATAGTGCAAATCAGCTGTGTTGGCTGCAATTAGCATTTCAGAACCACAGATTGGTTTAGAGGTAATCACCTGCTGCTGGGTAGCTTGTTTAAATGAGAGGACACCACTGTGGCAACTATACTATCACCACATATCAACAGAGGAGTACTGCATTCCATCAAGGATATAAATGCTTTTGCATACAACACATTGCAGATGGGTGAATAGACTTACAGGGAATAGTGATTATAGCATTGAGCCTGTCTTAGACATGTGATCCTGACATGTCAGTGACCTCCTGCTGTCTTAAATCTACACAGGATATTTAAAACATCAAGGGTGCATTGTCTTTTGTCATTGTGGCACACTGAACTCGTTGGAGTGTCCACAAAACCAATGGATTTTGAGCAGCAAAAAAAAAACAAATAACAACAAAGACCACTCAGTGACAACTGCTGGGTCCAATAAAGGCTGACAGTTCACAAAGACCACACTGAAGGCTCACGTAAAAACAGAAGGGCTTTAATGTCCAAAACCAATTTACAAAATCCACAGATTAAGCGCTTTCATTCCTCACAAGGAAAGTTATTCAGAATAATCATAAAACCTCTCTTTTATACCTTGTCAAATGAATGATGATAATTGTGCCACATCCCTGTCATCCTCACCATAGATGCAAGGAAATTAAGCTATGTGTTTGAGGTACAGGGTGACTATATTAGTTAACATGTACTTGTGTAATGGAGTGTTGGTTCACTATGACACGTGTAGTGGTTACCGACAAATACTATATACTCACATTTGTCATGAGTACACCACATACATTTGTGTACTTTATGTTGTATGGTGTTGTACTGGCTGTATAGCATAGTAGATGGATGACTCACTGTAAGGACATTAATGTAGTATGTGATGTTAGTACAGTGCAGACTGAAACACATCCTTGGAACAGAACCCTACCTAATGGCACACAGAGTACCTCAGTGCACCTCAGCACATACCATTCCCATCTGTCTGATTGGCTGGGTGATGATCAGCTCAACACAGGACATCTGCCTGTGTCCCTCTTGGAATGGGGCAATATGTGTTGATCCTGTAACTACGGCTGTGATGAAGTCTATGATCATGAAGGCTGTAGAGCCATTATTCTAGTTCAGTTCAAACATTCTATGGTTCCATAACATGATGTACAATGCTCTAACAGGCTCACACACAAACATGGCTACACTGAGGTTAGAACCACTTCCAATCACTGTGTACAGGGCACACCAAGCCACACACATATTGCAAGTTGGCTGCATGTAGATGCGAACACTTACGTATGTAATGGGACATATTACAGATAACACACCTCATGTCTGCTTCTACTATCAGTTTAGGACATATTATACTTGATGACATAAGTAGGCCTTGTTGTGGTCAGTCCTTTGGGAGAGCAATATCACCTGCTACAAATAAAACCCTGAAAAACCCTACCTATGTCTATGGTGCCAAGGTTATGCCATATGGATACACACGCACACACACACACACACACACACACACACACACACACACACACACACACACACACACACACACACACACACACACACACAGACCAAGTGGGCTGGAGTGAGATTACAATCCCTACTTATCTAGTCTTATAAACTATAGCTCACAGTACTTATCGCATGCACCACAGCTTACATCTGATGCAATACTGTCAGCTGGTAACCATAAGGTGGCTGATATCACCAGGCCTTGTAGAAGAGGGTAGTAAGGAAGCCAGCAGCATGTTACAGGCCCAAAATGTGCATAAACATTGCAGGTGGATAGCCCATGACAGCATGTTCATTGTTTTGCAGGGGAATACACACACAAACACACTAAGTGGGCTGGAGTAAGATTAGAACCCCTACCTATCGTCTTTTATACAGAACAGATTACTGTACTTATCACACGTACCACAGATTAAGTCCGTCATATATGTGATTGCAGGCACAGACCTTGTGCATTACACAATTTAGGCTTTTGTTGAACAGCATCTATGGCCTGAAGAGTGATATTGCTTCGTACTGTTATCTGCATCTAGTATCCTAATAGTGCAATACCTGTTTTTATCCTAGGTATATGTGTACAGTTACAGTATGGCCATATGTGGCTGTTTGCAGTTACATAGGCGAACCTGTGGACAGGGACAATGTGCCCTGTCCATACGTGTGTTGACAACATTATACATTACACCACTTGCTCACCTGTGTCTGTCTACGTGGTGACATCCAGCTGGCACAGGGATCTGTAGGTAATTGGATTATGTACTGTTGTGCCCTTTGTCTCAATCCTTTGAGCAACAGTGTGGCTGTGTGATAGTGCAGATTTACTCACCATTTTTGGGTATGTTGGACAATATAGGCATCCATACACATATTTCTGTATATAACAGGGATGTATGTATAAATGTAGTTGTGTGTGTGTATGGTATGTACATGTGTTATGTAACTACATGGGGGAGTGTATGCATTATTTTAATATATATATATATATATATATATATATATATATATATATATATATATATTGGTATATATCTATATGACACTACATAGCAATAGATATACTATGCATGTGAGAGAGAGATAGTGACAGACGGATATGTCTGTATGTATAGACAGTTATACATAAGAGGTCATTTTGATGAAGGGGCAACAGAATTGTGCTCATTTGAACTAAGTGTATGGGCATGCCTAGTGGGACTGTTGTACTTATAAAGTGACTCCAGGCCACACATACCTATACTGCAGTCTGGGATTCTGTATGTTACAGACATTAACATCTGCCCCTGTTTCTGCAGTACTGCATTTCACTTAAAATGTCCACAGCATTCTCCATCTGTGTGCTATACTTAATATGTGACTATGGTTCGTAATGTTACACCACCAGCAGGCTGACAGTCTGTATACCTCTCAACTGTCCTGATTTCCACAGAATGCCCAGAGATTTTGCTCATATGTTTGGTCTGTTCCTCATACATTTGTGGTCTTCTGGTGAATTATTGATTATTGACGTCAATATATTATACTAAATACAGACAAACATTTGTGTTTCAGACTTTATATCCTTCAGGAAATATATAATTAATGCAACACCTTTAATTCCAGCAACTTTCTAGGTTTATGGAAACAATATTTAAAAATCTGTCCCTATGTTTGGGCCTTTGTCCCCCAAATCTTTCTGGCTTTGTCCAGATTTCTTACACTAAAAGGTTGAGAGGTATGACAATTTGTGAAAAGACCAACATAGTACTACCTTACATGCAAAAGATGTGAATAATTCCAGATTAGAACCATCAACACTGTTATCCATGCTACCTTCCCAAGTCCAATGAGCCACACAGGTCACCAGACAGAGAGGAGTCATTCATCACACAACAACATAAATATGTACATTGTTATCCTGCATGAAGAGAGACATACAATGTGTGAGCGATATGTATGTTACAGCCCCAAGATTGCCTGGTCCACTGATATACCATGGCTGATTTTCCTTTAAACCAGTTATATGGGTACACTTCTGCATTGGGGGTGGGGGAACAATAGCACATGATCAACTTGGGTAGACAGTTGACCACATATCATGTGTGGCCACTGTTTAACATCTCCCTTGCCTGATGTGATGAATATTCCAACCATAATGCCTACTGATTATTAGCGAACACATATTATTGCACTGGGCATATGTATTCCCATGTGGATGTTACATCTGTCCAAATAGCCCACTATATTTCCTTGCATAACAGCAGCAGAGCCATACATATGATATCATATTATAGTAATCCTTAAAATTAGTGTGTAAGATAGAGACTTACCTTGTGAATGCAGCAGTTGACAGACATGTAGTTTAGGGCTGCTGTGTGATGCAAGCAGTACACAGCCAATACATGGATAGGTACAGGTTGTGTGGGTTGTCTGACATCAGCTATTTTAATATATGTATGTAAGTAGGAGTAAGGTGTCAGTCCCTAGGGCCCTAGGTTGTCAGTGAATGTGCTACACATTGCCTCTTAGCCAATGCCATGTCATACTGGCCATGCCTACATCTGCCTACAGGCACATCCTTAGGGGACCCCTTCTCCGAGTCCTTCTAAAATGTGGCTGTGGTGACCTAGGTACTGGTGGGGGGCTGTGTATTCCTTCCCTTTACTGATCCTGCTGCAGCTGTTTCTGCAGAATCATATTGTGCAGCATGGCACATACTGTGAACATATGTGCACATGTGGCTGGAGAGTGCTGCAGCGCTCCACCAGATATATCGATGCACTGGAATAGTGACTTCAGCAGCCCAAACACATGCTCTATGATGTTCCAATTTTGTGTGTCTGCCTCATTATGGCATTCTTTAATGGGTGTGTGTGCATTTCTGATGGGTGTCATCATCCACGATTCCAGTGTGAAGCCAGCATCCCTCAGTAAATGGCTGTATGGGATGTCGCCCCAGCAAACATCTGGTACAGCTGTGATGCATGTCAGACATGTGAGTCATGATAACTGCCAGGGCTGCCAGCACACACATTCATGATAATGCCCCTGGGCATTGCACATGACTTGGCAGTTGATGGAGTAGTACCCTTTGCAGTTGATATAGATTCTACCCTTCTCACCGGGTGGTGCCTTGATGTGTACATGAGTGCAATCTATTGCCCCCAGTACCTCAGGGTAGTGTGCTACATGGTAGAAATGTTGCATATTGCTGGCCCTCACCTCAGGGGTGAGAGGAAAATAAATGTTCTCTCTGGCATGTGGTAGCATGGCATCCAGGAACTGGTGGAGTAACTGGATGCTGATGTCTTTGAGACCCCTATCATGTACCCAGTTGGTCTTTGGAAGGTACCTGTGGCTATTATTTTAAAGGCTACACATTTCTTTGTTTCCACTGGGATGGGTTCCCCTCTGCTGGCTCTGGGTCTGAGTTGAGGGTGGCAGTGAATGAGTTCTTATAGTATGTTCCTGTCCACCCTGTAGCACTCTATAATCTCCAGCTCTTGTAAATCCTGGAAGGTTACCCTGGGCCTGAACACTCTTCTTCTTCTCTGCATAGGCCTATTGTAAGCAACAGCTGCAGCAGCAATGACATCAGCATCTAGCACATACAGATGTATCAGACCTGCAGGAGCCCCTAGAATTCTTTCAGTTGAAATTCCCAAGTCCAATGGTGAGAGTATGGGGTAAAAATCAGATTTTAGGGTGCATGCATACTTTATAGTGCTCTACTGTAGGTGTTGCCTGCGTGTTTGGCTACCTATGATGCATTGCACCTACCTAGTATATCATTAACATAATTTAATAGCCCTAGTTTAAGTTAAACAAGGGTCAAAACTAATTAGTGCATCATTGCCTTTTAAATACTCTCAGTAATGAAGCACATCATGCAAATGTGTGCCCCATAGGTAAACAAAGCTTAGCAGTCCATGGACACCCCCCCCCCCCCAGATTTGCACACTCAGCACAGTGGCGCATCATGCAAACATGTGGAACCACACCCCCTGTAGGTAAACAAAGCTTAGAAGTCAGTGTACACACACTCCCAGACTTCCACACTCAATCTGCTTAGTAGTTATTGGACACACCCTCTCCTGATGTCAGCCACCTCCTGTGTGGATACCAAGATAGATCTCTGCCTACACAGAGGGGATATGCAACCACAATTACCTGATTATGCTATTCAGGGTAATTAAACCATATTTCAGTGATTACACTTATATGGATGCCTTTCAAGTGCAGGAGTGACTCATATCATCTGATTTTTTTATTAGCTCATGCTGTGACTAATGCATGTAAGTGATAATTCTCTCATCTCAGATCAACAGAACAGTTCTGCTAGCTAGAGACAAAAAGGCTATCTTCTGTGTATGCATGCACGTGTGTGTGTGTGTGTGTGTGTGTGTGTGTGTGTGTGTGTGTGTGTGTGTGTGTGTGTGTGTGTGTGTGTGTGTGTGTGTGTGCACGCGTATGTCCACATCTGTCTCACACATGATTTGTATGAGGTGTATATCTATATATAGATAGATATTATATACTTATTAGTGGATATTTGCAATAGGTGAGGCAAATAAGCCTATGCAAACCTAAGAGGAGAAATATGTCTACAAAAACTGAATGGAAGTTAGAAACAAGAAAGATGTTTGTTTCTCTCAGTTGAGAGATTACAGAAGGACACAGGTGCTTAGTCTACCAGATGTACACAGACAAGAGCGTCATACCCAGTCAAGGGCATCTCCAAAACAGTTATACAGGCGGGAGCCTGATAACCAGTTAAGGACATGTCCAAAGGAGAACTTTCATACTTAGAAAGAGAGAAGAAAGAAGAGAGCCCAAGGTGTGACTGTCACAAAGAGCCAGAAGGTAGATACACTAAAGTAAGATAGAGACACAGTCGAGGAAAACCTGTGCGTTTGGCATAAATGAAACTGAAGAGAATGGCGAGTTATTGATCTTTAGTAAACTATTTAAGTTCTGCTGTTAGAACATGCCTGAAAATATCCCAGTTATCAGACTTGTATATTAATGATTGACCAGTTTACTCCAGTAAAGACAACATGTAATTCATAAAGGTACCTTTTGTGTATTCTTTAAAAAATCAAGGATTTGTAGTACATGTGGTTTATGGAAATAATGAAAGGTGGAAATTGTGTGTCATTCGAGTAAATTTCCCTATATATACATATTCATATACCTATAGATATACATATCTATAATATATATCTATACATCTAAATCTATATCTATATCAGCATCTACATCTACTTATCTATGAGTATTGTTATGAAACGGAATAAATATTGCAATAAGTATAAAACTCTGACTTAGAATATGAGACAGCTTGTTTTTTTTTTTTGGAACCATGGTAAGAATGGTAATTCTGTTTCAAAAGTCCTACTTCTGATCTCTATGAGCTATACATTTAATAAAACCTGAAAATATACAATACAGAAGAAGAACACAGACATACTTAGTTGCAAATGTAATACATTGTGGTAAAAAATAAAAGCATAAAGTGAGTGATAACTCAAAGGCAATCTTTTCTGTTGTGTAATGTTTGTTAGCCAAATACTAAGGTTAAGGAGTTCTTTGGAAAGTTGTCAGTCAGGCTATTACTGTGTATTAAGTTGCATGTCCTGCTGTTAACTGGGGGACAAAAATGATGTGCACATTGTAAGACTTGGATTATCATCAGAAGAGATGTGTATTAGTCCTCACAGATGGAACTGCACTCTATGTGTACTAAACTAAAATGAACGAATGTCTGACATATTTCCAGTCTAGTTTTACAGAAGTCGAAATATATGAAGCATAATATGTTTGTAAAAAGCAAAACTGATTCATTACTATTAAATAAAATGATTGGTAATTAACTTGTTTTAGTGTGAACTCTCAGATTATACCACAGATGTTTTAATCGAAATATTCAGGCTAGATTGCATACATTTTGACCAATATAATTAAAAAGCAGCCTGCTAGGTTAAGAGAATCAAAGTACCTGAGGATAAAGGCGTAGAATAATTTGTGAGTTTGGTTACATGGGAGATGTTTAGAACAGTATGTTAATATTATTGTGACAGTAATCCTGGCTCTGTGGTTCAGAAGGATGGAGTGCTTACTGCGAGTCTGGTGACTAGGGCTCATTTAGTATACTTGGCACTGGAACAGTCAGACAGGAAGTAAAGGAGTGAGGAGCCATGGCATGCTCACCTCTCCCAGGGGATGGGAAGTACAGCGTGCACTCAGGGAGCACATGGAAAAGTATGATTTCTCACGTGGAACTCTGGGATATATAACTTTGCTTTCTTGATGGTAGGTGGAAGATCTGCTTGCTAGCAATGCCTTTTGTGGAGGTGAATGATGACCAGCATGGACAGTCCACTGCACAATCCTCTTTGGCTCTGAAAGCTGGGAGATCACAGGAGAAATGTATGGCCAAAGGAAAAAGCCTTGGACCAACCTTACTGGCTGTATAACTGGTGACCCCTCATGGTCAGCCATCTCCTTCCTGATCGGGAATGAATGTGATGATTAAAGGAGATGATGGTCAACATGCAGTGGGATCAAAGCATGCCTAGAATATATACCCATATCAATAAACAGATAGACAGATAGATATAGAGACAGAGAGTTTCAGTTCATTTCATCACATACTCATATCATCAAAAACGTGGTTCATTTAGGCTGAAATACATTTCATTGAAATAATATTTCAATTTCATTGAAAATTGTTTAGTGCTATAGAAAATGACTGCTGGTGTTGCTTGGAGTATAGGAATTACAATGCAAATTACTGTTGATCAGTATTTGAACCATGCAAATGTCCTCCATTACATTGTGCTACCATCTCTAAAAGCATATGTTTGTGCACCAGCAGAGACCCAATGTGTGAAGGGTATTCTCTATAATCTTTTTTTCTGCAGTTGTATGACTGTGAAGTTAGTATATGCATGTTAGGGGATGTGTGGGCAAACTCTGCCACATATGGTGTGCTGTGGGCTTGTGTCTTGCAAGAAAACCTTTTGGAAGTGTATTTAGCATATATGAACTTTTCAGTCAGGTAGGTTTTGATAAAATATGGTTTCCAATAAATATACCAGATTTTTTATATATAGGTTTAATTCAAGTGATCAAAATGCCAGATGTTCAAGCACTTAAAATATCAACTAAATAGTTTGAAAATTAATTTGGAATTTATACATATATATATATATATATATATATATATATATATATATATATATATATATATATATATATATATATATATATATATATATATATACATTTATATATATATATATATCTATGGATTCACTTCAGAAGCTCGAAATACTGAAATCTCGAATTTCAGTATCTCGAAGTGGAATCCACAAAACCACAAAAACTAAAAACTGCGAAATTCAAAACCTCGAATACTGGAAGTTTTGAATTTTGCGGTTTTACTACACACACCCCCCTACTTAAATATTCTCACTCCGGGGTCGCACTACATACAAACACACACAAAACACCACCGCACAAGCTACTTTCTCTTCACACACACACACACACACACACACACACACACACACACACACACACACACACACACACACACACACACACACACACACACACACACACACACATCACAGCAACAAAACACACTGACACACACCACATCCTCTACCAAAACCACTTAACACACACACACACACACACACACACACACACACACACACACATACACACACACTTACCTGAATACATAACCATAGCGGAACTTTAGAAGCGTGAAATTCAAAACCTCCGGTATTCCAGGTTTTGAATTTCACGCTTCTAAACTTTCACTATTATGTGGATTCGTATCGTAGTATTGGGGGCATGACGGGGGAATTCCCCCCTGCAAGAATAGATTTTCTTTTGCTTGTTTTTTTTTCAAAATATTTTTATGATTTGAATTTTGTTCTACATTTAATGCTTGATTTTTTATAGTATGAGAATTTCACATAGCTTCAATGTATCTATATGTACAGGTTATTGAGAATGTAATGTTTAGTGGTGTGATAAAATGTGTGTGGTTATAAATCAGATTGGTAAATTAAAAAAAAAATGAAATGCTGGGGCAACAGATGCATATCTAACAATTTTGGAGAAGATAAGAATGTTTCATTAGGATAAGGAAGAAAAAGAAACATGCATAGTGCCTGCTTTAAATGGTCAAGGCTGAAAACGTTCAAAGCTTTTTTTCTAGTGCAAGGAAACATAATGGCAATATATGCAATAAGTATTGCATAACAACTGATATATATAATGGGTAATCTTTATATCTTCAGAATGAAAGATTTAAATAACTTAAATAATTAAACAACAACAATAAAAACTTTTAAACCCCACTAAAGCAATTGCTTAACTAAAAGCTGGGTTCATGATTTAGTAACTGAGAACATTGTAAATGAATTGAACAGAGAGAACAGAACCAACAAGGGGAAGAGCTCACAGTATTGCCCTAATTATAAAACTAAAACTCTGACTTAAAATATGATATCCTGATTTTGTAAGAAACATGATACTAAGTAATATATTTCATAGTGAAGTGTTTAGGGTTAAGAATGCACATTACATAGCTTAACCATTTAATAGTCAAATTAGTACTACACACTATTTGTTGTAAGAATACTATTATATTATTATAGGATTGTTACTCACCATATCTCAAGAAAGTTCTGATTTGCAGACCGGGCATAAAGTTGCATTTGTACATCAATAGCATGAAAAAGCGTTAAGGCAATTTAGCCTCATGACCATCAAGGCCTTGCCAATGCCCACTCTTAGGTTCTAACCCCCTTTACAAAGTGAGTTAATCCAGTTTGTCTGAGGGCAAAATTTGATACTTGAAAAATAAAATGCTACTGCGGTTACTATCAGTCCTAATGGCATGGCAGGTGTAAAACCCAGTTATCATGAGAGTACTTTACTTACTTTTATACAACGTCCCCCCCATTAATATTCCAAAAGGTGCATGCTGATTGGTCAGCGTGCACTTTGTAAATCAGAGTTATAGTAATGGAAAAAGGTCCGGTCGGTTTACAGCAACGGGGAGCGCTAGATCTCTGTTGATTTTTACAACCTGTCTCGCTATGTTAAATAAGTTTAACATAGCGAGACAGCTTTAAAAAATGTAACGGAGATCTTCCTATCGCCATTGCTTTTTTAAAGCTGTTTCGCTATGTTAAACTCCTTTAACATAGCGAGACACTTTAAAAAGCAACGGAGATCTTGCTTTCTCCGTGCTTTTTTTCAAAACTGTCTCGCTATGTTAAATGGGTTTTACATAGTGAGACAGCTTTAAAAAAAGCAATGGAGATTCTCCGTTGCTTTTTTTAAAGCTGTCTCGCAAGCTGTCTCACTATGTTAAACTCCTTTAACATAGCGAGACAGTTTGTAAAAAGCAACGGATATCTTGCTTTCTCCGTTGCTTTTGCCCACAGCTCTGATGTACTGCGTAAGCATACGCATGTGCAGTACATCAGAACTGCCGCAAAATACCAGACAGCTGCGGAAGGGCAGCAAGGAGGCATTATACAATACCATTATTTAAGAAAAGTAATTATTTTTTTTCTTAAATAATGTCATTGTATAATAGCAATAACCCACACATGGGTGTGGGTAATGCTGGATTTACCCACAGTTGTTTTTGTTTGGCCAATCGGGCTTCGCCCTCGTGACCAAACCACACCAACCATGTTTTAATCCAGCATTACCCACACCAGGCGTGGGTTATTTCTATATTAAATCATGTCTCAGTAATTAAACATACTTGAAACAATCAGGACAGCCTCAACATCAGCAATTTGTTTTTGAGACTTCTGTCATTGAGAAGAGCAACTTTCATGTGATCCAAATTGGAGTTTGGTGAATTTGCTGTTTTGGAATGCCCTTTAACTGGATTCTGCCCCAAAAATGTGCTGTGCAGCAGCATAGGCTTTATCCAGTAAAGCAAGTTGGATTATCAGTAATCTCTTTCCATGCTGACACATACTGGATCTCCTTTAGAATGTCACCAACTATTCATCCAATTTTGGAAGGAAATTATTTTTGCTTCTTACCTAGGTATCATTCTTGGTGAAGTAAAGATTGTAGTTATGACCAAAGATTCTTACCTGCATTTGTCACATGCATGGAGAATTTTGACATGTTTTCTCTGCATGTCCCTCATGGTGTTGCATCACAGGTCATTCACTCATATGTGGAAAACCAGCATGTTGTAGTCATATTTGCCATGGGAAGTGCTCTTAAGGGCTCTTGTAACATCAGAGATTTGGGCATCCAAAAAGCATCTCACTGCAACCTTACCCTTAGTGAGTGTATGAGTGGAGAATCTGTATGTCTAATGTTTGAGTTACAACCACTAAGACATTTTTATTAGTATAGTGCTTAGATTACAAGACTGGAAACAATCTGACTCTTGGCAATTTAATGGTGTAGGTGTGTATAGAGCAAATGAGTTGGGGAATTCACAGTGAAACCTAGTCTTACTAATTTTTGGAAGCTTTGAGAGAGTTTTTTTTAATTATTATTGACATCTGTATAGGATTTTTTAATGTGATTTTATTGAGAATGTGGGGGAGGTGATGGTGAAAGTGTGAGTGTATAATGTTCACTGTCCATGGTTTTAGGCGCGAAGGATACCTCCAAATTAGTTAAATATCTCCACCTCTCAGTCAGAGTTATTTGTGTTAATTATCAGTGAGCATATGTAAATTCCTACACTGCCTGAGGATACCAAGTGCAATCAGGCTGGCAACAGAAGGGACACAAGATGGTTGACTTTCATTAATGTTTAGTATTAGATGGAAAATTTCACAGGTAAGGTAAATATGATTAAATAGCTCAAACTCAGTTTAATCTGCTGATTTGCACAGGCTAAACTATCTAGGAATAATGCCCAGGCTAAACTGCTTCAAGTAGTTGCTTTTGTAAGGGAAGTATAATTTAATTGGATTACTCTAGTAAAGGAAGCTACTCAGATTACAGCATCATTCAATGCTAATGACCAGCACTTATTGGTGGATAGAGCACTTAAGCATTTTCACAAAGAGAAGGGTGTGGCTAGTGTCAATCAGTAGCTCAAGCCATACAATATTGATGTACAGTGCAGCTTGGGGAAACCCAATCAATGATATGGATGGCAAACGTTAACATTTGTTGGGAAATAGCAAAGTATTAAGTGACAGTCTAATCAAATCACAATGTATGGGCAGCTTGTCTTTGCATTCGTGTAAAGCATTCTGGATGAACTTTAAATTACTTTGTATAAGCAAAAATGTTTAATTACATAAACCCAAATATCTTTTATATTCTTCAAGGAGCCGATATTTTTTCTTTGTTTACAATCCTTCAAATTCCACTGCATTTTTCTGATGGTGCTTATTACCTAAACAATGGAATATATGTTGAGGACAAGCCAAAGTTTAAAACAGTAATATGAAACCAAATATGTACATTACAAAGTGAGTAGGGCCACAGCTGTGTAAGAACTCTGAGTGCAGTAAATATAATTAGTTTAGCAATAAATAAAATGTATGGCACATACAATTACAAAGTCCAAATATTTCAAATAGACAAAATAATTAATATTCTGACCCTCACAACTGCAGGCCCCCAGAGTATCAAGACTGAATGGAAATATGGACTTATATATAATAAGTCTAAGATCGACATACCTTTGTGTATTTCCTTTTCTCTATGGTATACTGATCTTAGAGTGGTAGTCATATTTTTAACACAGGATAAATGTTTGCATATAAAGTTTCCTCGTTGCAGTGGAATACTTATACAAAATGATAATTTTCGCATGTATTAGAGAGAGAGCTGACGTCTATTTTAAAACCAAACATATAAAGGACCCCATATTGGAGTACTTCATACTGTTATGTCATGGAACATTCCTCACTACCCATGTATATATAATAATGGGTGCTACTCCAATTTGAATAAACAGCCCCACAACACTCTTAAAAAACTCAAAAACTGTGTTATATAACATAAACTACAATATAATCTGCCTTTTTCACTACAACTAATACCAATAATTGTACTGCATAAATAAACTGGTGAAAATATACCACCTTGAGCCACAGACCTATAATTTTCACAAATTCATACTTAGCATATAAACTGTCTCCACTGTGACTAAATAGTCTCACCATGCCTTTTTTCTCTGTCTTTGTCTTTCTAACACCTTCTTACCCAACAGCCCCTTACAATTTATTTCTTTCTTTTTCCTTCTTTCTTTCTTTCTTTCTTTCTTTCTTTCTTTCTTTCTTTCTTTCTTTCTTTCTTTCTTTCTTTCTTTCTTTCATTCTTAAAACCGCTGTTGACTCAGCTGATGCACTTCTCTCCAAGGCTTAGAATCTCCTCTCCATCTCTTCTCTTTCATTTTGCCTCACTCCCTCTCTTTCTTCCTGCAGTTCCATTGTTGCTTATCTCACTCTCTCCTATCTGCATATATGCATCTTCATATAAAATTAAAGTCAGTTTCATATTTTTTTTGTGAATATGAAATCATCCCAAAGCATCAACATTGTCATTTAAAGACACTTGGTGGTAAGTGCTATGATTTATGTTGTTTAAACTCAGTATATGTATGATATCTGTTTTCAGTGTTTTGAGTTTTCAAGATTTTGAAGTTTCAGTGTTTTGGTTTCAGTGTTTTGAGTTTCAGTGTTTTGAGCTTTCAGTGTTATGAAGTGAATCCATAAATATATATATATATATATATATATATATATATATATATGTTTAGCCAACACTAATAAACAAGACTCATGTCAGACTATCTTGTTAAGCATGCATATACAAATTTCACAATCAAGTATTCTATCTGGTCATAATAATCTCAGATATGATTTAACATTGCTCTTTCAACAAAAACAGGTTAACTATTTATGAAATAATTTGAGATTTTGAATTAACTAATTGACAGCATTGCTTTCTTTGACTATATTATAACTTTAACAATTGACCCAATTACTTTGCACCTTGTTTTACAGTCTATTATTATTAAATAACTACACATAGAAGGATCACAGTGGAGCAGCTGCTAATGTTGTTGCCTCCCTGCAGGAGAATTTCTGGTTCGATTCTTGCCTGTGATGCCTTTTGTGTGGAGTCTACATGTCCTCCCTGTGTTAGCATGGGTTTCCTCCAGGTGCTTTGCTTTTCTACCACATTCCAAAGGCATAAACTAGGTGAGTTGGACACTATAAATTTACCATAGGTGTGAGTGTGTGGTATGGAAGAACAGCCACAGTAGGGCTAGCCATCCAGAGGTGTGAAGCTTGGCTCTAGGTTATTGTCATTGTTAAAGTGACATCCTAAGTCCATGTGCAAAAATGGGAGAAAGGGGTTGTGGCTGGATGGATGGATACTTCTTATGTACTTTTTTTTCCATGTCACTGTCCTATTTAAGCTCAAAGTCCATTACAGAAGAACACAAAATCCAATTTTTAGTATATAACTCTGTTTTGGATCTCTAGTAGTTCTCAGTACCATATTTTTAATTTCTGAAGTTATCTTCTTCATTTCTCTAATTAATAATTTGTCTTAGGTTTTCCACTGTTAGTTAGCCACTCTTAACACTAAGGAAAACAATCTTTAGCCACATTTAGTGCAGAATATATTATACCAACTCAACAAAAACAGTTAAGTACTGAGATTAAATTCTCTTCAAGGTATAAGACATAGCATATTATTTAAATCATTAATTTTGTATCAAAGCAACATATATTAACAAAATATATGTACCCAACAACATATTTTTGAACAATCACGTATCCAAAATGTGCCTCTTATTTGTGGGAAAATTGTTTAAGTCTTGTACTACAGGAAGTTTAGGTACAGATATAGCTGCATATAGAAATATTTAGCTCTATCTATATCTACATGTGAATCTATGTCTCCCTTTATTTATAACTAAATTGATAAATATGTCTTCATGCAGTACACATCTGTGTGCATATGTGTGTGTGTGTGTGTGTGTGTGTGTGTGTGTGTGTGTGTGTGTGTGTGTGTGTGTGTGTGTGTGTGTGTGTATGTGAGTGTCTGTATATATACATAAAAGACCCAGCCAAACTTAAGGCTTCACTGTGTAATACTTTAAGATTCCTGTAGTGGAGACCCATGGGATATAAGCAAATAGCGCCTTAATGAAATACCAATGTTTCAGCTACATGGCTTCTGAATACCCATTTTTTTTTTTTTTTACTTTTCACTTTTTATAGGTTCATAGGTTCATAGGTAGGTACTAGGCTATCAGCCCGAGGGCCTAGGTAAGCCTAGCCAACAAGGTTCCCTGGCTTACGCCACCCAAGAAAGTTATATATTTTTAAGTCTTTATGGATAAATTCAGGCCAATAAATTCAAACCCAACTAGCTGTATACATGCCATATTTTGGACTTTTTCTGACCATGTCAGTACATCATAAATGAACTGTTTGGCTATAGTTTAGAAACACAGGGCTTAAGACCCAGATGGATGCCCATACACACTAAGATGCCTGCAAAATACCTCAAACAGCATCCAAGTAAAGGGTAAAAAGGTTACACAGACAAACCATTCAATAAAAACCACAAGAAACACTCAGTCAATTTAGAGTCTTCACTGTGTAATATTTTAAACCTCCTGTAGTGGAGCATCATGAGATGCAAGCAAATGGCCTATAGGACAAATCAGTCTTTCAGCTACATGGCTTCTGAATGCCTACCTCTAAAATATGCAAGACAAAATCCAAGCAAAAGATAAAAAGTTTACACAGACAAACTATTTTTTAAAAGCTGCAAGAAAGACTCAGCCAAGCTAGAGTTCTTCACTGTATAATACCTTAAACCTCCTGGAGTACAGGCCCATGGGGTATATGCAAATCACTGGCTGTGTGAGACATAACTATCATCCCTAGCAGAGTCACAGGTGGAAAAAACACTGCTCCTGACCACTGAAGCTCTACCAGGGTCAGAGGACCTATCAGCTTCCAAAGGGGAAGCTAATTGGAAGATATCTACAGCATGCACAGGCTTAAGTGTTCCAGTAGGTGTCTCTGGTCTGAAGGAAGGTTCCATGCAGCAGAGCCACAGTGACTGCCATGGAAGTAGCCATATAGAGACATAAAACAAAAGGAAAGAAACAACATAATAAAAATCGAATAAATTAAAAAGAAAGGATAGCCATAAAGTTAAACGGGAGCAAAATACAGGTGTCAAATGAAGTGCAATAATATTAGCAGATAATTCTGAGAATGCAATACAATTAATACATCAGTGATATCATTAAGAAACACAGGTGAGAACTGGAAACCTAGGGATTTGTGTGATTTGTGCTGATAAGTGGCATCCACTTATACTAACCAGATGAAACAATGAAGGTTGTACTAACTGCACTGCCTTTGACTGCCTGATGTAGACCATGGACTATACCTTTGACATACCATAATAAAGTAACTATATCTGAATATGTTACAATCCCTTTTACCCTTCATCATGTAATATACTTCTGAAATATCAGCAAAGATATAAACCCAGCTTGTGGCAGCGGACTTTTTACCTGACTACTAAAGTGCATTATACTGCCTAAAACACATAGCAAACCATCAGCAAGGATAAAATATGTGATACATCATAGTCTCATTTGTACATATCAGCAAGACAGAGACTCAGGCAGGTTAATACATTATAGGTAATCAATTCACCAGCATTATGTACTAACATCATATTCTTTCCATAGGCAGTATCATGCCTGGCAAAAGGGATATTTGGAAATGAAAGTTCTCTGTGCAGAAAACTTTTTTTAGGACATCAGTTTCAATGGCTGACTGATGCTTAGTAAGGACAATCAAACATAAATGGTTTCAGTCTCCAGGACCAAAGTTATGATGAGGTCAGATGCAGGGTTACAGCTATGATTTTGATGCACAAAACTGTGCTGCCTAGCTTGCATGGAAGGGTAGGTCATTGGGAGGTGGATCGTCAGTTGAACCACCTAGAAAGGAAGTGGAGGAGGTTTTATCTTCTGAAACTCTATGGAGTAGATTAGACCATTATCTCTCCATAGTGACATGTCAGATCTTGCAGCTGAGCTGCAGTGTGCTCCCTGATTGTCCACTGGGAATATGGCAGGTCACACTGTTGTCTGCACTATATGCTGATGAGCATGACACTGATAGTTAGGTACATCAGGGCTGCAAGGAACATGAACTCCTGCACAAGGTAAGGTAATCATTTCTGTTGCTAACACTATTGCATTTACATATTACTTCTGCAGAGGGAATAAAATAAAAGTGATGGATGATATACATGATGGGTATTCTGCTTGTGTCTAAACTGGTGATGTACTATCCAGTTCTAGAGCTATGGATATACCACTGACCGATGTCAGAGATGAGTCCAACTCTGACAATGATGGCAGTGAAAAGCTGGTATGGTCAGAAAGCACAATGTCATCACCAGATACAGGGAATGTGCAAACCAGATCTCCTACCCATGATGTGGGTATGACCTCTGTGACTGTGGGTACCACTGAAGATCAATAGACATTAAAAAGAGGGCTACTTGATGCTGTTACACAGAGTCCAGGAAATGATTCTCTCCCTCTGGCTCAGACCTCAGTGTCTGACCCAAGCTAAGTAGAATGTAAAGATGATCATATGCATATGCATACAAATGGCCATAGATGCCATGAGTACCACCTTCAACTAGAACTGGCTGTATCAGTATCTGCAACCCAGATAATGTGTAGTGCCATTATTAATGTGCAGGTTAGCAACATATTTACTTTGTGAAAATGGTACATGCATTGCAAGGTGTGCATGATGACCTAAGGGAGCACACATTTCAAATGGGTGACCATCTTAATGTTGTCCATCACCTACTTGTGCAGCAAAGGACCACTCAGGCTCCTTTGATATGTTCAGCTATGCAACATGTAGCTGTACTATCTCTGCTTCTAGGGTAGGTGGCTAACTTGGCAATGGCAGGATTAGGTTTTAGTCACATAGTGCCACCAGTTCAACAGTAACATCAGCTGAGGTGATGCATATGAGGAGGAAAGGGTATTGCAGAGGACATAATGCTCAAGCCAGTGCAATGTCTGATACAGGTCATTGCTCATGGTCTTGCAGCACTCCTTCACATTCCCAAAGCCACATCGCTACCTGTGAGACTCCTGCAGGAGGCAGTTCCCATGGCCTGGGCATGCAAGGGAGTCTACACATCTTCCATGGATGCAACAAAGTGGTCCATAAGACTCAGTACTTTACCAAATACTGAAGCTGTGTCTCAGCATAGCCCTCCACACACCACTACAGTCCCCAGTTCAACAAACGCATAAACACACACACACACACACACACACACACACACACACACACATTTATATATCACCTCTAGACCCTATACACCCATATTCATTTTAATAACTTTCCTCTATTTCTGGCAACATTTTTCCCATGCTCTTTAATTTCTGCAATGTATACCTTCCTCTTCTTTTACACTGCCAATATAGCCTTTGTCTCACCACAAATACCATGTAATTTCTTTGAATGCATGCCATAAGCAAATTTATGTGTGAAGTGTCATATTTATTTATTTTTATTTAGTTAGTTAGTTATTATTTGTTTACCAGGAAAATCTGACTTGAAACAAAGCTAATTTTCAGCAGAGGTCCGGGGAGAAACAGAGAACAGAGAGGAAACCCACACAAGCACAAGGAGGACATGCAGACTCCGCAGAAAAGACACTCCAGCCGAGAATCAAACTGGAGAACCTCTTGCTGTGAGGTGACAACACTACAGCTGCACCACTGCACAATGCAAAAGACTCCAGACTAACCTCAATGTTTCTCAGCCAAGGCAATTATGGAAAAAGCTAATTTATTATAACCAAATCTCTGAGTACTTCCAAAAACATAGCATTTTATTTCCACAGCAACACAACTTCTGGTCTGGTTAAAGTACAATGACAGCACTTTAAACCTCACTGATGACATCCAACTAAGCATGTACAAAGGCATTTTCATAGGATTAGTCTTCATTGACCTGACAAAAGCCTTTGCCCTGGTATATCACAGACTTTTCATCGTCTTTCTTATTTCCTGTGGATTTAAATAACATTCACTCCCTTTAGTTCACAGACATCCTAAATTACTTACATTTTAAAATCCAAATAGGCTTCAGCATCTCCCCCTCTCTCTAAATAAGGTTATTTTTCAAGATTCAATTTCCTCCTCATAACTCTTCTTTTTTGTCATCAGCCTTCCTTGACACTTCCTTTAGTGCAGCATAATACTGTGTTCACATGACATGGTCATGTACACAGCAGACAAAAATGCAACCTGCATCAAGAAACATCTTGAGGAAGAATTTTTACAACTTTTCAGCTGGCTGACAAACATTAAAGTAATCCTCAATGTAAGAAAAACTACAGTGATGCTCTTTCAGACCATACATATTCTTTTCTCAATCTCAAAACAATGGATGATTGATTATATGCATGAAAAAAATGTAGGAATCACCTGCAACTTCAAATACTTAAAATTTTAACTTGACTAGACCCTAAACTTCTAATTTCATTTTATCAAAATAAAGACCAAAATTGTCACTTCTCTTTAGAGTGCATAGAATATCTTACTTCCTCTCTTCCTCATGGTATGGTAGCTGTTGAGGTAGGTGTCATCCAATTTCAGGTCAGCTATGCTCTCCACATCTTTGCACATGCCTCCAGAAAAAAAATCTCAAATACCTTTAAAAAACACTGTTGACATTTGCATTTTTTGTATCTGTTGCACCAAAAATGGATCACCAATGCTCTGTACTTATAGGATCCCATTGAAAAAAGAACTAGACTTCCTTTGTTATCACTTGTTTATAAGCTGTAAAACATTCACACTTTCTCCTACTTTGCCACTAGACTTTAAAAAATCACTTCATGCAACCTCAGATCTGCCTTGCAGGACAATCCCTCATATATGTCCACTAGAAAAAGAAAATGCACAGCACAGACAGCAGTGTCTCTCTGTTGGCCCCCCAAACAGCTGGGAGTATCTCTCTCTGTTTTTTATTGGGGTTGCACCCTGCTTTGAAAAATTCAGAAGTCAACTAAAAAAAAATTGCTCCAAGAAGCCAGGTATAAATGCTTTTTAACACATACTGTTACCTTGCCTACAAACACTCCTCTTCTCTCTCTCTCACTACCACTTCTTGCTTCCTTGCTCAGTCTGACTCACTTTAGTTCACCTAACACTCCTTTACTCCACTTATCTCACCTCCCTTCTCTCCCCTCCCCTAAAGCCACCATCCTCCTCCTCTTTCCACCCATCCCTGTTTTTCCTTCCTCCCTTGTCTCTACTTGTACTCATTCTCTTATTATTGGCTATGTATTAGCTTATCCAGTATTCTTCTGCTAGTAACCATACTACTTCACTGCCATGGTTTATTAAATATCTGATTATTTATTTTTAGAATGTTTGTCTGCCTTTCACAATGCTATTCATATTCTATGTTGTACTGCTGTTTTTCTAGGTATATCCTGAAAACAGTCCCAGGTGATCTGTACTCAACTCTAGATGCAAAGGGACATAAATGTATATACCTGCATACATGCATACTTCATATTTATTCATGATGTCTGAAAAGTAATTCAAAGTAAAAGAAATGCTTAAAGGAAGAGAAAGAAAAACTACTTTGACAAAATCTACAGAAGATGAACAAATTTACAGGTTCCAGACAAAGAAGCTAATAGATAGCTTGTTGGATGGAAACAGAGAGTGTTGAAGCTGTCATCATTCAGAGCTGTGGGGTAAGACTACTGAAGTAAAGCTATAGCAGTCAGAACCATCCCAAGAAAAAAGACATGCCCCTGGATTTATTAATCTTCCATGCAGGACTAGCTTAGTCTTGCATGGAAGCAGACGTTTAGGAGCAGGACGGCAGCGCACCATGCATATTAATGAAGGTGCGCTGCCTGAGCTCCAAATCTTACACGAAGCATGTAAGAGTGCAGGAGGCTTGTCTGAGAGCAGAGCTCTCAGAATATACATGCCCCCTCAATGAAGAACAGCAGAAAGGCCAAAAGAATGAGCAAGACCGCTCATAGTTGTCCGCACACCCCCAGCAACATTCCCCCCACGTGTACAACAGCAATAGTAAATACAAACTAAATAAACATACCATTTTTTTTTTTATGAATCTGATTAAATCTAACTGTAGGTGCGCGGGTTTGCCCATCGCTTAGCTACGGTTAATGCAGCTTAAATGGCTGAAGAGGATAACAAGGAACATATATGCAAATGAAGCAGTATAGCAATAGTGTAGTGGGCAGAGCATTCACCTTACGAGCAGACATTCCTGGTTCGAGTCCCAATACAGCACATTCCATTTTCCATGTCAAATCACATTATGACCAATATTTTAGTTGCATAACCTACTAAAGAGCATATATTTGTGAACTGGAGTACTGCATTAAGTGCAGATGTGAGCTGTCAGTGTCATAATGTTGCAAAGTCCACAGATAATCATATGTGCCCTATACAGTATAGGTACACAGGAATCATAGATACAAATGGAAGGTAAAATGTGTAATGAATGATAACGCCATACAGCTTCCAAATCACCCACCTTCCCAAGAACCATTAGACATTACTGTCTAAGTTAGTGAAGTTGTAAGCGGGAGTAAGCACTAGTAAGCAAGTGTAAGCACTATTAAACAGTAGTAAGTATATTTAAGCACTAATAAGCGGGTTTAAGCCCTTTTGCGCGTGGGTAAGCAATGCGCACACAGGTTAAGCAATATTGAAGCTAGCACTCTGTAAGCATCATTAACCAGAGTTTAACAGTGTTACCCTCACCAAACCCGCTTACAACTGCTTAAAAGTGCCTTAATTACTCTGTATCCAATGGCCCTTGTTCTGCCCAGCAACAAAATAAACAGCCTTGCAGGTCTTGAACCCTATACGCTATAGTCACAGTAGTTAACCACCAAGCCATCACAGCAGTACATAAGAATGAGGTATCACCAAATAAATCCTTACTATAGTAAAATCAAACTGAACATGTGAAAGGAATCAGTATACAGTCATATGTTCTATAACCCACTACATAACATAAATATGTGAACTGGAGTACAGCAGTAAGCCCAGATGTGAGGTGTAATTGTAATAGAGTGTTGAAGTCCCCAATTAAACACAAGGACCCCATACAGTGTACGTGCACATGATTCATGGATACCAGACATATATCTATATATATATATATATATATATATATATATATATATATATATATGTATATAATGTAATGAATAATAAATCAATGCCAGCAAGCAAATATAATGCAAATTAAATGTTAAGCAACGCTAAGCATTGCACAGGCCATCTTAGTTGCTGTAAGCAATGCGTGGCCAGTTAACTCAATGTGCCCAGTGGTATACCCCTTTAAACAATGCCAACCTTAGGTAAGCAGGTTTGCCCATAGCTTAGCCTTTTCAAAATCAGCCAATCACAGCAAAGTGAGGGAATTCGGCCCTACTTAAACCCAACAGGTGGGAATACATCTCATAACTGGTTGTAGCTTCCCCTTGCAGGCACCATGGTAGAAAGTGGAGAGGGAGTGCGGTTCTGGGTGCAGCGCTTGGGCATCCAGGAGTCAAGAGTCATGGCAGGACTCCTTGTCAAAGACCATGAGCAGAGACTGCTGCAGGACCAGTACCAGGGTTACCAATATAAGGCAGAAGCCTGGGATCATCTCGCGCATGACCTCACCAGTGCCACTGGATTACCCGGAACTTGTGAGCAAGTCAGGCATCACTATGCTGACCTGAAGTGGCGTAAGGGGGATCTCTTGCATCAGGGGATCCAAGAGGCTAGGACATCAGGGGCTGTGTGTAAGTATCACTCCACTATGTGTGTAATAATTGCCAGCTCATGTGTATTATGGATAGGTATGGCTAAATATTCCTCTTATGTCCTTCACAGCGGCAAGTGAGCGGGCCGCGAACCAGGAGGCCCATGGCTGTCGCCTGCAGAGGTTGCGATGTGAGGGAGGTCAGTAATACTCTTGCATGTACTGTCATAGGAAATAAATCTAAAAGCATTAGAAAGGTAATTGACAGTATAAAACCTGTATTGTTTAAGGCAAGTACAGCATACACCGGAGAATATGGCAGGAAGAGTCTCATATAGTTTGTATGGAAATAGAAGCATAATAGCCTGACAGTAAAGGTCTAACTGCTGGACTGCATGTGTATACTCTGGTATCATATGGTAATGTAGATTTGCAATCACTTAATAGTACTGTTGTATTAGGCACTGTTACCCACACTGTGCAACATAAATAAAATGTGTAGGGATGTCTGTATATAACTGGTGTAATCCCCAGAGGTCATTTAGTACAACTGAGAGACACATAGACAGAAAACAGTGAAAAGACAGACAGCAAAATCAAAATAGTACATGCAACTGAGACGTGAACTGTTGTATTTTTAGCACACACAGCCATGGTTCGAATCCTGGGAGTGGTATTAGTCTGCATGCAGAATCGTACCCCACAACTGTACAGATATGTCCAGAATGTCCAGTAAATTGCCCCATATCTGCTGCCTGTCCCCCTGTCCCCCTGGGTAATCAGTGGGATGATACCAGACGTACAGGCAGCAAGCAGGAAATACAACTGATCGTCACACATCTATGAGAACAAAGCTGGCACACTAGCAACTCCCCAAAATCTTATGAGAGTAATAAGCCACGTATGTCCCATTTACACCCCCATGCTGTCAAGCTGTGACCAGAGTGTGTACAGTAACATAGTGAGATGTATGTGCATAATAGTAATGTGGAATCTGGTACTGTGTGTGGCAACATTCAGGTAGTGCTAGCAAACATTGCTCCCATAGGTCTGTCAGATATGACCACTGTGTCCAGAGATAAAAGAATGATACCCTGTACTGGTACTGTATACTTTGGTATTGTATGGCATTGTGAGTGTTGCAGTTGCTCTGAATAATAATGTATCACTGATCACTGTCACCCATACTGTGCTACATAATATAACTGTCTAGGAAATCCTGAATAAGGGTGTTGTAAGTCACTAAAGTTTGAAGGGGGCAATAGTCTACATATGTCCTGGTTCACCTGCATGTGGTCAAGACATGACCAGAGTCTTTGCAAAAAGAGATGGACAGGTATGTGCGTAACATCAACCTGGAATCCAGGAGTATGTGTAGAAACAGTTAGTTAGTGTTAACAAACATTTCCTCCACAGGTATACCAGGAAAGAGGTGTATATTTCAGGTAAAACCAGTTTATGTATAAAGATGACAACAGCCATATCAGTGTCCAAACTAAGGCAATAGGGTAGTGTGTAAGGTACAGATAGCACTGACTAGGAAAGTAATGCGAACTACAGGAATATACTAGTTGTTAATTGACATCTTTCTCTCCCCCCCACTATATCTCCAACAGTAAACTAAATACCCACCTCAACTGGTATGTGATGACTTCACTGTTATGTTGGGACATATATCCTATTGGTTGATAATTATTTAAATCTGTTTCTATGCATGTGCTATGTCAAAATGCTCCAACATTGGTGCCATGGTGTCATCAATGTACCTGCATGATGTTATTACTACTGTGGTGCCATATATGCATGTGTTCCATTTGCTATCCAACTGTTCCATATCTGGTGTCTGGGTTAATGGGAATGTCTATACATGTTGTTATACTTAACCCTGGAATGTGTTAACTATTACTAACCCACATATGTTGATACACCATAAACACCATAGCACTTATGGGAATGTGGGTCCCAGCGGACCCACCTGTTCCACCTAAGCTGGCCGTGGCACTGGGCACCAGCACATCTGGGGCCCAACCCTGGATCTCCTCGTCCATTGGTCCTGCACCACCTTTGGATGGAACTGCCTCAGGGGATGGGGCTCACCCCCCTGCGAGCGGGCATGAACAGGAAGCTGTCACCTGTTGCCAGGTCCAGGTTGTGGTGCGTAGAGAGCTCGATCAGCAGTTTGGAGATCTTCTACACCTGCTCGAGGGCTGCATGTCATGACTAGAGGGTCAGCCTGGATCTCCGACTCAGCCCCCAGCACAGCCACCTTCGGGGCTGTGAAGGTGCAGTGGTGACTGCCCATGGGTGAGAATCTCAGTCCCACTGTTTCCACTAGGGGGCTCATGGGCTTCCTATTTCCGAAAACCCCTCCCCATCAAGGTGTTTAAGCCCGCAAATGTGTCATATACCACCCCTGTATGCATCTTGTTTGTCTTGTCGCTTAACCTACCCAACCTACCTCCCCAAATATACCTACTATCCCTACACAACATCCCACTCTCACCTGAAAAAACAAAAAAAAGGGCAATCTGTTCCTCCCAAAAATATTGCCCCATACATAGCTGTCCATTTCGCACACATGTCCAATGGACACATATAATCTGGTCTAATTGGCATCACAACATATTATTGTTGTCCTCTCCCCTCTCTCAGGGGTTTGAGTGTCCAAACCTACCTTCAAATTCAGTGTATATGCACAGCTGTTGCTGTACAAGAAATGGGCAGCTATGGTCCTTCCCTACACCTTCCTGCATATCTCTAGCTATTTTTCTCACTGTCTTTTCCTCTTTGTGCACCTTTTTCACCACTTTCCTATCAACTCTTTTTTCTTTTCTTTTAAAGAAATTAGCACGGGGGTAAGCGGGAGTAAGCACTTTTAAGCAGTGGTAAGTTGGTGTAAGCCTGTTTGTGACGGGGTAAGCAATGCCTACAGAGGTTAAGCAATTTAGAAGCTAACTGAGTATGAAAAACTGAATATAAAAAACTGTAACCGGACGTTAGCAGTGCTTACCTCTGTGCAAACCCGCTTACAACTGCTTAAATGTGCCTTAATCACTCTGTATCCAATGGCCTGTGTTCTTCCCAGCAGCAAAATAAACAGCCTCTGCAAGGCTCATACCCAGGACCTTGCACATAACAGCCAAAGTGATTTACCACTAAGCCATGTCAGACACATATAACTCAGATGTTTGCAAAAACATATCCAGCCCAGTCATTTAACAGTACAGGAAATGTATTTAAACATGTAGATGTGTGTGTGTGTGTGTGTGTGTGTGTGTGTGTGTGTGTGTGTGTGTGTGTGTGTGTGTGTGTGTGTGTTCATATATTTATATCTAAATAGATACATACGTATCTATATATGTAGATATATATATATATATATATATATATATATATATATATATATATATATATACATGCATACATATGCATATGTCTATAGATATATATGTCTACATCTATATGTATATATATATATATATATATATATATATATATATATATATATATATATATATATACTTGTGTGTGTGTAAGCAGAGATATATATCTATATAGGTATATAAAGACATACATCTGTAGATAAAAATGGGAACATAACAAAAACATATGTGTCCACATGCACCGTTAATGGGGTTGAGGGGCCGCAAACAACATACATCTTGTACGAATAGGTATTCCCCCACACACAGCCAAACATGTCTGTCCTGCAATACACTACCAACTGTTACAGATCTCATAACCAGGACCTAACACAAGATGGGCACAAGATGTTAATAGTACACCATCCCACCTGTATGATGTCAGGCTGGTATCAGTAACATATCATGCAGTACAGTCTGGCTACCATAGGAAATATACAATGTGGAAGCAATCAACATCCCTAGAATACATATACACAGACACATATATGCAGATGCAGATATACATATATATATATATATATATATATATATATATATATATATATATATATATATATAACTAGATATACACACAGAGATATGTATAGGAAGATACATATGTAGAAGGTGCACACAATATGGAACAGCCACTATGCCTACAGTTACCACCTTACCAACTGGACACTGTATGAGTCACCCATACAAATGACAATTGTTGCCTGCAACATATACCCACAGAGAGGTCAAAGGATATAACACTATGCACAGGTTTGCATACATGGGAAAGCTTTATTTGTGTATTATTACAGTTGTATATGTCATGTCATTGACCAACTAAAGTTTGACATCCACCTACAAACCAATATAAAAAAAAACTCATCAAAACTTGGAATGCTTTATCGACACAGACGCTACCATTCCTTGTCTTCTAGACAACTCCTATCTACCACCTATCTCCTACCCTCCCTTTTGTATGGAGCTGCACTACTCACTAATCTCAAATCAACCCTAAAATCTAAACTTTCCTCATGCTATAATAAAATTTCCAAGTTTGCCACAGGATCCAAATCCTCCACTCATCATTGTAACACCCTCCATGCACTAAACTGGTTGGAACTCCCAGGCTAGCTAAATTTCATTCAACTAACAACAGCACACAAGATAATTTTTAAACCCTCTAACTGTCCGTCACTCTCCTCTTCTCTAAAACTTCACCAGCCACACAGAACACTTAGATCCACAAATCAGAACCTCTTGGAACTTTACAAGACTTCACATGCACCAGGGCAACTTCTACTATCATTCTCCCTTGCTAGATTATGGAACTCTCTCCCCCCTCACATCAGAACTACCCAGAACCTCCCTTCCTTTAAAACCCTACTCCACTCTCACCTCTCCTACCTCTAGGCATGCTCCTGTACCCATCCTACCTGATTCCTGATACCTATACCTATTGTATCCTACTCACAATCTCTGCCACTGCTTCAATTCCTTTGTCTAAAATTCCTTTGTCTAAAAAATATGTTGCATTAAATGAACATGAATTTATTGTTTTTGTAAATATCTTATAAGTGATTGACTCAGCTCATATATTTCAATGTGTTTATAATATTGTCTTGCTGTATACTGAATGTTAAATTGCTCCTCTTATATGCTGTACTAATTCATTTTATATTGTCTTTTTGTCTGGAGTTTTTCTCCTCGGGCTTCCATTGAAAACAGGCTACCTTGGCCCAATGGACTTTCCCGATTAACAAACTGAAATAAATAAATAAAATAAATAAATGTGATATAGCTGTTTAGACACTGACATCCCTATAAACAGAGTAATGCAACTGTGAAACAGTTATACTAATGCAGTAGTCTAAAAAGGTTTACATATGTTGCTGTCCAGGCCGAGGCCATCAAGTAGTACAATAGTAATAACAGACTGGGCCACAGGATAACAAACAATCAACAGTAAGTAATGCAGATGTATAGTCCAGCAGCCTCTATCTACACTCTGTACACAATCCCTAGGGGGCAAAGACCTCAGTTGACATAATGGGATGTATCTGTTACATAACAAGGTATAACTGACAGCATCACAATCACACTTACAAACAGAACAGTCTGTATGGCAGGAGGCAGTAGGCCTGCATTTACCCAAGGTGAATTGTATGGTAATGTACATCCAGATACCTTAAGGCAGCTTACCCCTGATACCCCCATATGTTGCAATAGCTTAGGTTAGTTATGGTGCATCCCCCCTAGACTCAATAATGCAGGGCCATATACCACTGTTATATACACTGGCCTCTGGAGTGAATAAGGGCACACATGTATTGTGTAGCTGAAGCCCACACATATATGGACCCAACTCCAAAGTATGTGTGGGGGACACAACAGCAGTGGACTGATGGCAGGAATTGCAGCATGACATACTCACAGCCCACTACATAACAACCCCTGACAGCATGTTATATGTACAAAGCCTGGTATCTAGGTGGAGGACAGAGGCTGGAACACAGGCCCATATGTGTAAAACTGTTGTCATACACTAAGCAAGTCACTGGTGTTACAGGATAGTCTGCAACATACCCTTAGTCAGGAATATGAAGTTAGAAATAGAAATGGATGTAGCCATGTACTGATAGCACTCAGCACACACACTGCCAGTGATATATCTGACACAAGACCTGTGTGGTGGACAGACAAAACATAATAGGCACACCTCTGGCCATCAAGAGGATAAGCCCACAGTTGAGAGCTATGCAGACAGACTGCATTCCAAGTTAAACTAGTATGTACACACAAACCCTGTAAAACTGGTTCTATACAATGCATACAACACTACTCACAATCTGTTTGTAGTTCTGGAACCTCCTAGAAATATGTAGCTGGCCTGAGTGTGCAGGTTCTCCTGTAAGAGGTATTGCTACCTGCTGTCTGTAACACTGCTCCCACACACAGGAAGGATGTCCATCATACGGGAAAGGTAAATGGACCACGACCACAAGATGTAGTGATTTATAGTAGTTGGTTGCCATGACAGTGGTAATTGGAAGTACTACACAGCATGCTGCATGCAGGTAGCAAGTGGAGGACACTAACTGGTGCAGAGGCCATCACCTGATCATGTGCATCACCTACAAATTCCAGGCTGCAATCTAGGCAAAGCAGCTCATTCCATTTACTGACGAGAGACTGAAAGTGAGAGAGACACAGAGAGAGAGTGTGTGTGTATAAGGCACAGAAAAAAAAAAAACATCCAGAAGAGTCTGCATTCTCAGAACAGGTATGTGAAGTAAATATGTATATAACTGACCATAGTACTTGGTCCATAATACTGGGATAGATGATGTGGAATGATTTATATGTGCATTCAGGTGTTGTAATGATGTTCAGCTGAACAATTGCTAAGGACAATAGAGTCTGTCCCTGTGGGTAGTGGGTCATACCCATCAACCATGCAGAGCAGCACTGACTGATAAGATGTAAGCCATCATAGTGTGTGTTGTGTAATGTTCGTCCACACTGTCAGGACTTGTATATTATGTGTCCAATAGCTGGTGGTGGAAGTAATGCCATTATGATGGACATGTGGGTTCCACAGCCCACCTCTTGCAGGATACTCAGGTTAACCTGTATCGTAGCATGCAGAAATGCCATAGGTGTGTAATAGGGTTACCTGCAATCTGGCCCTACATATACCCCCACTAATGTCAGGCTGTGTCCATATGTGGCACCTGTCTGTGTTGTAGCAAAGCAGAATAGTGCAATTGTGCAAGAAGGTGTTGTCAGATTGTGGACCTAATGTCTGAATGTACCCCACATATAGGTATGCATATGTGTATATATATATATATATATATATATATATATATATATATATATATATATATATATACAGAGAGACAGAGAGAGAGAGAGCTACATGTATGTCCACAGATATACAGATACCCATGTATAGACATATATATGACCACATATATACATCACATATATCTGTACAAATAGAGGTATATACCTATATGCAATGTCTACATATACAAACACACACACAAACATATATGTATGTAAATACAGGTCCCCTATATTACTACCACAGTGTTGCATGCTATGTGTGAGGAAACAGCAAACATAGCAATACACACAGATATCTACAGCTGGCAGTGTGTGCAACATGGACGGGTATGTCACATGTGAACCCCTTATTGGGACCACATTGCCCTTGTCTGTGAAGTATGGAATGGGAATATGGGGAAGTATGGCAGGTATAGTTGTAGAGGTGGTCAGGGTTGGAAGATAGGTAGATATAGAGGACAGCCTACAGGGGTGGTATGTGACACATGTGGTAGATAAACACCCTGGATGGTGTGCGTGGTCTGTGATGTGGATGCCCCATGGGCCCCAATATGGACACAATGGGAGCAAGCCTCCCACCCACTGCTACTCACAACAGCAGTCCACGTCACGAAAGTGCCTGGCCTGCAGGCTGAGCAGGAGGAGCATGTGGGCCCTGTGAATGTGTACTGGGTGCCTCAAGGTGATGTAGCACATCCCACCTCTGTCTGTGGGGGCTGTTGTGAAACAGAACCTGGACCTGACCTCAGGGGACAGGAACATGTATGTGTGTGCCCTGGGGGGCGACAACATCCAATGGGTTGGTTCTACCTGATGGTATTGCTGGACCAGTACATGAGGAGGCCCCAGGGTGGGTCACACATGTGATGTGGCCTGGTAACATGGGTAGATTAGTTTGGAGAGGTGGTTCTGCTGGCCAATAGTACATATACATGCTATTGTGTCACTGTTATAGAACATATGTCGGTAGTAATAGACTACATAATCCCAGAACATGTCCAACAGCATGCATAGATTACCGCAATAACACAGAATGTTAGATGCACAGCAAACACATAGCAAGCATACCACATGCATATATGGAACCATTAAAAAAGAGAAGCACCTGGAGAACAGCAAACCAGTCCACACTTTAATGATAAAAACAATGAATCCAACTAAATTATTAACCTAGGTTTCATCCACACTGTTAGGACTTCATCAGAACAATAAAATCTTCACAAAAACTCCTTTTTAAATACTCACCCAGTTCAACAATTAGTTCAGCAATACACTATTTAAAGGGACATGGCTAAATTATACCCATACATAGTAAAACACAATCTAAACATACTATTTATCTTTACAAAGTTTTATAAACGTTTTTGAAATATATATATATATATATATATATATATATATATATATATATATATATATATACATGTATGTCCACAAATATACAGATACCCATGTGTAGACATATATATGACCACATATATACATAACATATATCTACACATATAGAGATATATACCTATATGCACATGTCTACATATACAAACACACAGACAAACATATATGTATGTAAATACATGTCCCCTATATTACTAACACAGTGCTGCATGCTATGTGTGAAGAAACAGCACACATAGCAATACACACAGATATCTACAGCTGTCAGTGTGTGCAACATGGACTGGTATGTCACATGTGAACCCCTTGTTGGGACCACATTGTCCTTGTCTGTGATGTATGGAATGAGAATATGGGGAAGGATCATAGGATCATAGGATCATAGATTAGTACTAGGATAACTGCTCTTGTGAGCCATTTTAAGCCTAGCCAGTTATCCCTTGAGAGACTCAAACCCTGCACCTTGTGTTTATAAGGCAAACACTTTAACCATTAGGCCACCCTCCCAACAATTATGGCAGTATGGCAGGTATAGTTGTGGAGGTGGTCAGGGTTGGTAGATAAAGAGGACAGCCTACAGGGGTGGTATGTGGAACATGTGGTGGGTAAACACCCTGGATGGTTTGTGTGGTCTGTGATGTGGATGCCCCATGGGCCCCAATATGGGCACAATGGAAACAAGCCTCCCACCCACTGCTACTCACAACAGCAGTCCACGTCCTGAAGGTGCCTGGCATGGAGGCTGAGCAGGAGGAGCATGTGGGCCCTGTGAATGTTTACTGGGTGCCTCAAGGTGATGTAGCACATCCCACATGTGTCTGTGGAGGCTGTTATGGAACAGACTCTGGATCTGAACTCAGGGGACAGGAACATGTCTGTGTGTGCCCCGGGGGGGGGGGGGCAACATCCCCTGGGTTGATTCCACCTGATGGTATTGCTGGACCAGTACATGAGGAGGCCCCAGGGTGGGTCACACATGTGATGTGGCCTGGTAACATGGGTAGATGAGTTTGGAGAGGTGGTTCTGCTGGCCAATAGTACATATGCATGCTATTGTGTCACTGTTATAGAACATATGTCAGTAGTAATAGACTACATAATCCCAGAACATGTCCAACAGCATGCATAGATAACCACAATAACATAGAATTTCAGATGTGCAGCAAACACATAGCAAACATACCACAGGCATATATGGAACCATTGTGGCCCTGATAATGACATGCATGTGAATAGTCTGTAACAGGCCAGCAATGATAGTGTCCACACAGGGAACATGGCTACAAACACATTGCACAAAGCGTGGTACAGTACAATATATGCCCCACTGGTAGGTATTCTGTAGCCATACCTATTGAGTTGTGTGTGCAGTTTGCTGTCACTGAAATGGTGGGGGGGGTGTCAGTGATGTATATTAAGAATTGTGGTAACCTTGCTGCATGACTTGCTCACACCTGTGTCCATCTTTATGTCTTTCAGATGTCTCATGGAAGGCTGCCAGCCTACACAGGAGCTGAAAATGAAATCCTCCTGAATAGACTCATACAGCACTATGCAATCTTTTCTAGCTGGGCTGCCCATGATCAGAGGAGCATACTGCCCTGTGGAATGACCTAGTCCACAGGGTCAGTGATGTCGGACTGCACAACCGCAGTTATGAGCAGATACGGTATCATCATTCTGACCTGCTTCACAATGCCCATTGACGTGCTGCTGCAGTCTGAAGGAATCACCTCGCCACAGGGGTGGCATGTCATCCTACCCCCCCTGACATGTGTGGAGGAGCTTCTGGCCAGCATGGCACCTGCCCATCCGGCCAGCCACCAACCGCCGGACACCTTTTTGGAGGTGGGTGCCACCCACACACCGGCTGAGGAGTGTGCAGGTAAGGCCACAGGGCACATCAGTAGACTACTGTTGCATATACATCTACATCGGTGCAGGTAGATCATGCATATCTGACATGTCATAGATATATTTTGTTGCTGCATAGTAGTGATAAACAGATATCCATATGTGGTAGTAGTGTGGAAATGTACTATTGATGTATTGTAATACTGCACCCACCCTGTAGCAATGCCACAGATGTTGCCACTGACTTTGCATCTCTCACCCTCTAATGTGGGTCCCTCCGGGATACCACCAAGGCAGCAGCCTGTAGCTGGTGAGTATGGTTTATGTAGATGCTTGCCAACACACTGGGCATGTAATGGCGATGGTATATTCCATGCACACATCTAACAGACCTACCCAGAATGCATGCTGTACATGTGCACGTAATGTTGATGTGGAATGCACGGCATCACAGGGGTGACCATGATGGGGTATTGGAAGGGTATGTCAGACACCTGCATGATAACTAACATACTGTCATTGTGGAATGTGTCTACAGGGAGTAACATAATGGTGGGAGACATGGCCTACAGGAGGGACATGTATGGAGCAACACCCATATACAGAGCAACACCAGTCTATATACCTGTTGGACAATGGCAACTGCTGCAGAGATAAACTATGGCATAAGGCATTACAGTGGTCCACATTATCATCTGGGACTAGGCTGTAACATGTGGTGTTCAGTGTACGGGACACTGCAAAGTGACACACATGTGGAGGGCTTACTTGTCATGCATCTAGAAAAAAGCTGAAGGGGGGGGTGTCAGCATGACACACCAGTGCACTGCAGCAGGGATCCTAAGGATGCTAAGAATGGCTGTATCTGCACATAGTCAGGTTCACAACCTGTGGCAGAAATAACCCTACCCCCACAGCAATAGTGACAGCAGTGTGTGAACACCAAGGGATGTGCACATGAGTAGACCTTGCAGTCATGCAGATTAGGGGGACATGTGTAGGGAAGACTGAACATACACTGGCAAATGCAGATGGCCCACACTGGTATACCCCTGCCAGGAGTAGTGACTGCTGTAGTACACACAAGAGGTAAGACTAACCGTCATGATAATGGTGTGCACACATATGCCCACATGGTGTGTATGCATGGTCACATGAAAAAACATCTGGACATGGGAAATGGCTATGTACTTGGGATTTTGAAGTTGGGTGTTATAATAGGGGTGGGGGGTTTAAAAAGGTCCCCCCAAAATTTTAGGGCATTAAAAATTGGTTGGACAGGCGTGTTTGGGGGCCGGCATTCCTGAACGCCACATAACCCCGGTTTTGGCGGAAAAAATGGGGGGGTTGCAAATGGGGGTTTTAAAAGGGGCATTATGTTACATCATGGACAAACATGCACAAAATTTTGTGCACATGGGTGATTTTAGGGGGGCATCCCCGTTGTTTTATATGTTGTAATGGTTGTTGTGTGTGTGTTTTTTGTTTGTGTTGGTGGGTTGGGGTGTGTGTTTCTTTTCAACCCCCCTGGTGGTTGGGGAGGTTGTGGTTTTGGTGGTGTGTTGTGTGTGTTTTGTGTGGTGGGGTTTAATCTTTTAAAATTAATTAAAAATTTCATCAAATTTTTTGAATACCCGGTGGTTTAAAATTTGAAATCTCAAAATTTTATTGAGTGAAAATAAATGAACCTTTTCATTTTAAAACATAAAAAATTTTTTAAATTTTTTATCTAGTCAATATAAACAATGGTCCAAAAAGGGTTTCATTACCTGGGGGCCCCCTAAAAATATAAAAAAGCCTAAATTTTATGTATGCCAATGCCCCTTTTCCTTGAGAATCATGAAAATTAAGCAGAAAGCATTTTGTTTTAGTCCATAAAACCATATCCCCCTTTTTTTTCTTTTCATTACCCTTTAATTTTAAAAGTTTTTAAAAAAATTTCCCCCATTCAGTTTCACTTTACCCCATTTTCAAAATTGAATTCCCCCTTTCTCTGTTTTAATTAAAAAAATGCTTGACCTTTTGAGCCTTTTATTCTTTACAGGAAAATTTTTAAGAAAAACTTTTAAATTGTTTAACTTTTAATTGAAAAATTTTTCCCTTTCACCAAAATAAGAAAATCCCCTTTTTTAAACAAGGAAAAAGTATTAGAAAATCCAAATTGGAAAAATTGCTTTAAAAAACCATCATTTAACAAATTTATACAGTAACCAAGCTGGTTGAGTTAAATCCCCGGGTATTGTGTAAAATTATTGTAGCATTGGAACCATGAGAACACGGTACCTAATCTCTAAAAGCCCACAAATGAAGGGAGTGATTCAAGGGTACATTTCCAGGAACCAATTAAAGTCAGGTAAGCTGTAGATTAATTGCTGTAAATTACACTACACATGGTGTGTTTTGGTGACACATTGTTGAACTATTTTCCGGTTTACATAAAAAACGTGTGATCTCATTAAAGGTAGGCATAAGGGTAAAAGGCTTGGTTAAATTGTATTTAAATGTATGTAAATGATCATGTATTATTTCAAGTGTGATGGGTTAAATGGAAATAATTATTAAAATCACTGTTAAAAGGACTTATTCTTTTACATGTTAACAATTTTACACTTTTTTTTATTGAACAAATAAACTGATGTTTATTAGTCACCCTTTAATTATCAGTAATATTTTGTTCTAGAAAATGATAATTAATTCAATTTATCAAAAACCCCAAAATTCTTTACTAAGGAACCAACATTTAAACATTTTAAACATTAAGCTCTATTCTTAAAACATTGCCCATTAAGAAATTTAACATAATAAGTCCCAAAACTTTGACTTTGTGTTGAAACATATTTAATGAATTTGGGGTTAAAACAAGAATGTAAATTCTTAAACTGGCTTTACTGCTATGAACAACCAAACCTTCCAAAAAAAAAACATTACCTTACTACGTAAATTATTCATTAATACCATTTAAATTAACAATTTCTGTTTAATAAAAACCCCAAAATTTTTAAAAAAAAAAAGGGGGGGGCCCAATTTTTAAAAAAACTTAATTTTTTTTAAAAAAAGGTGTTTTTAAACAAAAAAAAATTTTTTTTTTTTTAAAAAAAATTTTTTTGGAAAAAGGGGTTTTTTTTAAAAAAAAAAATTTTTCCTTTTTCCTTTTTTTTTTTTTTCCCCCCAAACAAAAAAATTTTTTTTAAAATAGGGGGAAATTTTTCCCAAAAGGTCAAAAAAAACCGGGTTTTTTAAAAAAATTTTAAACCCTTAAAAAAAATTAAAAAAACCCCCCCAAAAAAAAGGTTTTTTTTTGGGTTTAAAAAAATTTTTCTTTTTTGATTTAAAAAAAAAAAATTACGAAAAATTTTTTAAAAAAAAAAAAATTTTTGGAAATTGGTTCCATTTTTCCCAAAAAAATTTTTTTTTTTGAACCCCCCGGGGCCCCCCCTTTTTTTAAAAAAAAAATTTTTTTAAAAAAAAAAAAAAAAAAAAAAGGGGGAAAAACCCCTTTTAAAAATTTTTTAAAAAAAAAACAAAAAATTTTCCCCCTTTTTTTGGGTTTTTTTCCCCCAAAAAAAAATTTTTTTAAAAAATTTTTTGAAAAATAAAAAAAAAAGGGGGGGGGTTTTTTTTTAAAAATTTTGGAATGAAGTAAAATTTTAAAAAAAATTAAAAAAAAACAAAAATTTTTTTTTTTCCCAAAAACCAAAAAATTTTAAAATTTTTCTTTTAAAAAAAAGGGGGAAAAATTTTTTCACCTTTAAAAGCCCCCTTTTAAAAAATTTTTTTTAAAAAAAAATTATTTTTTTTTAAATTTTTTTTTTTTAAAAATTTTTTTAAAAAAAAAAAAAAGGGGGGAAAAAAGGGGGGTTTTTTCCCAGGGCCCTTTTTTAAAAAATTTTTTTCAAAACCCAAAATTTTTTTTTTTAAAAAATTTTTTTTCCCCAAAAAAAATTTTTTTAAAAAAATTTTTTAAAACCCAAAAAAACCCTTTTCCCCTTTTTTTAATTTTTTAAAAAAACCCCCCTTTCCCCCCAAAATTTCCCCCGGGGTTTTTCTTTTTTTTTTTTGGAAAAAAAATTTTTTAAAATTTGGGGGTTTTAAAAAAAAAAGGGGGGGAAAAAAATTTTTTTAATTTTAAAGGGAAAAAATTTTAATTTTTTTTCCCAATTCAAAAAAAAATTTTAAAAGGGTTTTTTTTTTTTCTTTCAAAAAAAACCCTTTTTAAAAATTTTTTTCCCAAAAAAAAGGGGGTTTAAAAAAAGGGGGGAAAATTGAAATTTGTTTTTAATTTTTTTAAAAAAAAAACCCCAAAAAGGGGGAAAAGTTTTTTTTTTTTAAAAAATTTTTTTTAATTTTAAAATTTTGGGGGGGGGCCCAAATTTTTTTTTAAAAAACAACTTTCCCTTTTAAAAATTTAATTTTTTTTTTGGGTTTTAAAAATTTTAAAATTTGGGGGGTTTAAAGGGCCTTTTAAAAAAAATTTTTTTTTTGGGGGGAAAAAAAAAAAATGGGGGTTTTTTTTTAAAAAAAAATTAAAGGGAAAAGTTTTTTAAAAAAAAGGGAAAACCCCCGGGGGGAAAAAATTGGGTTTTTAAAAATTTTTTGGGGGGAAAAAAAAAAATTTTTTTTTTTTTAAAAAAAAGGTTTTTTAAAAACCTTGTTTTTGGGGGAAAAATTTTTTAAAAAAAAAAAAAGAAAAAAATTTTTTTTTTTTTTAAAAAAAATATTTTTTTAAAAAAAAAAGGGGGAAAAAGGATTTTTAAAAAAAATTTTAAAAAAAAAAAATTTAAAAAAACCAAAAAGGGGCCCAAAAAGGTTTTTTTTTTGGGGGGGGGAAAGGGGGGAAAGGGGAAAAAAATTTTTAAAAAAAGGGGGGTTTACGGGGGGTTTTGGGGGGGGGGGTTTTTTTTTTTTTTTTTTTTTTGGGGTTTTGTGTTTTTTTTAAAAAAATTTTTTTTTTAAAAAAAAAATTTTTTTAAAATTAAAGGGGGTTTTTGTTTTTTTTTTTTTTTAAAAAAAACCCCAAAAAGGGGTTTTTTTTTAAAAAATTTTTTTGGGAAAAAGGCCCCCCCCTTTTTTTTTCCCCCCCTTTTTAAACCCCCCCCTTTTTTGGTTTTTTAAAAAAATGTTTTTTTGGGGGGGGGTTTTTTTGGGGGGGTTTTTGGGGGTTTTATTTTTTCCCCAAGTTGGGGGGGGTTTTCCCCCAAAAGGGGAACCCCAAAATTAAAAATTTTAAGGGGGGGGCGTTTAAATTTAAAAAAACCCCAAATTTTTCCCTTCCCCCCCAAAAGGGGGGGGGAATTTTTTTCCCCGGGGGGGAAAAAATTTTTTTTGGGGGGGGGGCCCCCAAAGGGGTGAAAAAGGGAAAAAATTTTCCCCGGGGAAAAGGGGGGGTTTTAAAACACCCCCCAAAAAAAATTTTGGCAAAAAAATTTTTGGGGGTTTAAAAGGTTTTTCTTTGGGGGGAAAAAAAAGGGGGGGGGAAAATGGGGGGGGGCCCCCCAACCCCCCGGGGGGGGGGCCCCCCCCCTTTCCCCCCCCGGGGGGCCACCCCCCCCCCAAAAACCATCCCCCAAAAAATTTGGGCCCCCCTTTTCCCAAAAAAAACCCCCTTTAAAAACCCCCCCCCGGGGAAAAAAAAAACGCCCCCCTCCCCCCCCCCCCCCGTGGGGAAAAAAAAAACCCCCCCCCCCCCAAAAAAACCCTTCCAAAAATTAATTTTTAAAAATTTTTTTTAAAAAAAAACCCCCCCTTTTTTGAATTTTTTTTTAAGGGGGTTTTTTTTGGCAAAAAAAGGGGAAAATTTTTTTTTTATAAAAAAAGTTTTTTTTTTTTTTAAAAAAGGGGGGTTTAAAAATTTTTTTTTTTTCCCCCCCCCCGGGGGTTTTAGGGGGGTTTTTTTTTAAAAAGTTTAAAAAAAGGGGGGTTTTTTGGGGAAATTTTAAGGGGTTTTGTGAAAAGGGGAACCTTTAAAGGGGCCCTTTAAAAAAAATTTTTTTGGGTTTTTTTTTTTTTTTGGGGGGTTTTAATTTTTGGGATGGTCTACAGTCATATTCCACAACAGGGTATGGCAGGGAAACCAAAAGGCCCGGGCAAATGGGGTTTGTTAAAAACATGTTCCCCATTCGGGGCCCCCTGGGCATGTAAACCCCCCAGAACCCCCCCAACTTTCACCCGTTTTTGGGAACATGGGCCTTTTGGGCCCCCCTAAAATGTATGATACTGAAATGTGTGGCTTCTTACACAGCCTTTAAAAGAGGGTGTGGGTTTTATGTTCAAGCAGAACATCCCCGAAAATGAAGTATGAAGGGGATGTAAAGGGTTATGGTTGGGCCCCTTCCCTTCCATGGGGAAAACATCCCAAAACCAGGGCCTTAAAGCTAACTAACTTGACCCCAAAAGTGTTACAGGTAGGCTGGGCATCTGGCCTATTGGGGGTAAGGGGCAGGGGAACCAAATTGGGGACAAAAGGGGTTCCAAAGACAGTGTAAAACCCCCACCCCCTGGTATTTTCCTTGAAACCCCTGTCCCCCATTAACCCCCTCCCAGGTGGTATCAACCCATTTTAACCCCAAAATTTCAAAATTTCTCCCCATGACAGCCAAAAGCAATATTTTTGTACCCCACCGGGGAAAAAATTGGGATTGTAATGGGGATTTTTGGTAGGGGCCCCGGGAAAGCTGTACCCTACGATAAATGACATGCACACATACCCACACTTGCCAGAACACAATGGGTTATCCATCCCCATTTGTACACCACTGGTGTGGGGGTACTGCAAGGGTGATGTAGCCCGTATGGAGAGAAGGTTAACAGGGTAGATGTAATGTCCCCTAACAGCACCATGACTGGCTATGGCAATGGGTGTTGGGGGTTGGGGGGCCCTCATGGGTTCCCACATAAGGTGTGCTAACACACAGACACTGCTATACTCAGTCATGCCCTGTACATGTGTATCATTACAGGTGGTCATAGCTTGGCTATTGTCCCAAAGGGGAGATGGGTTGTGTAGGGTTTTGTGTGGTATTATGCCATGTGGCAGCAGGCAAACTATACAGACACTACTGTGGGAAGGGGAAATGAAAGATCAGCCCCCTTTTAGGTGCCCCCCCTGGCCACTTTTCAAGTTGAAAGCATGCAACATGCATTACACATGGTTAGTGTCTTTGATGGAGACCTGTACCCAAGCATGCTGTTGTTGGGTGAAAGGGGAACATTTGGGGTGTTGTTATCTCCAATATGTGCCCCACACAGGGGGAGACATGTCTGTGTCAATCAAACCCTGACATATCCCCGCTGGATACCTGCCATTACATCTGTACAGGGGCTGACAGTTTATTCAAAACTATGCAGTAGCATGAATGTGTTGACAGATAGATGTTTGACAACAAAACCTCCCACATGTCAGGGGCCCTTGCTATCATGTGCTTACAGATGGTAGTCTACAGTTACATTTTTGGATCATTAAAAGTAGGGGAAAATACTGTGACACAGCTCACCCCCAGGGGTAAAAAGGGGCCTCAGAGTCCAGCTATGCCTGCAGGTTGCCCGTTTTTTCATTTAGCACTCTACTCTTGCCTGGGTAGGTAACAAAATTTCCTACCCCTGTGGCCCCTACCCCCGGGGAACACTTTACATGGATAACAGTGCTGTACAGGCCTCATAAATTTCTTTTCCCCCAAAATCACACCCTTGCCTTTGGCCCTACTGTAAAACATGGCATTCATACACTTATTACAGATGTCATTACCCTGCTTGTTATTAAACTGGTGGTGTGAGCTGGATACCAGGGCTAAACCATGCTTAGCAGGTATCAACATTGCTGCAATATAACAGCTGAGTGGATTTGCACACTGGTAAGTGAAGCCTGCACTGTGTAAGTGCCCATACGTTTACCCCTGGGTTTGCCCCTTTTTTTTAAACCCCCCACAAAAATGTTTAAAACTGCTTAACCACTCTGTATCTGACAGCCCTTGTTCTAGCAAAAAATGAACAGCCCTTTCAGGTCTTGAACCCAGGACCCTGTACACTAAAGTCACATTAACCCACCCTGACCCTTTAAAAAGCTGTTGTTTTCCAATATATCTGTCAATACACATATTGATTAGTATTGAACAATTGCCTTTCCACAATTGTGTAATTGTTATTAATATACTGTTGCATCCAAGGGTTTTTTCATAATGTAAAAACAGAAAAACAGGGAGATACATCTGGGGGTGTATACACAACTGTGAGGTTTAAAATGACAGGAAAGGAAAAAATTAAAATATATATATATATATATATATTTAATAATAATTTTAAAATATGTCTCATAAAAATTTTACATATGTCTGTATAACATCTGTATATAACATATATATGGCCATGTGTAACCCCTATTAAAATATATATATATATTATATATATATATATATATATTATAACATCCTATGTGTACAGGTATTATTTATGTAGATATCTATAACTATATGTGCATACATATCTATTCTGATATACCTATTACTGTCAAATATATGTTGATATCCATAAGTATATGTGCATTGTATCTCTATCTGTATTTTAGACATATATTGCTGTGTTTTGTTATATCTGAGTGTTTTTATATATATATATATATATATATATATATATATATATATATATATATATGCAAAAATATAAATCTATGTATGTTATATTTTATTAAAAATATAATAATATATTTTCACCATATGTCCTGACATGGAGTGGAGCCCCCCACCCCTAGTCCCAACCTCTTAGTGCAAGGGTGAGGGTTTTATTGCAGGTATATTGTAGACTTTTCTATGATAGGGGGTTTTCTTCACAGACATTTGGGGGGTCACATCTGCTTTTAACATGGTGCGGGTTCAAAAGAACCAAGGGCATCATAGTACAGTACCACTGCTAGCACAGTAATGATCCGTGGACTACAGCAGAGATATGGCCAAAAAATTGGACAGTCTGACACCCTGGTCAGTCCAGAGGTATACACAGAACCCCTTAGTGCAAGACATGTGGAAACCTGACAATGTGGATGTTAAAACCATGTAGATGGGTATATCCAAAAATTTGGTTTCATTTGCCCCCCCTAGGTTATGCATTCACACACCCCCGTCTGTCCTGACACATAATAAACCCCTGGTACAGAGGTGCCATGGCCACATATACCCCTAGTTAGTGACATACATCTGTACAGCATCCCACCCTTTTTCAACATACTGTTATGGTGGTGGCCGGGAGTACATCTGGCAAGTATCTGGACATAACATCACACTGGGTAAGTAAAAAGCTGCTAGGCATGTAACAAAAACAAAGGCTAACAGACTGCCACAACACTGGCTTACATTTCTTATGGGGGAATACACATGTACCTACATATATAGCCGGCTCTACAGGCATGTCACAGCACAGAGTAACAGACACCTGTTTGAATGCACATAACCACAACCAATGTGAACACAGCCACATATGGTAGCTAGCGTAATATTACAGTATATGGACTAACTGATCAACACCATCCTCATATGTGCCACTCACATACTAACCCTACATGTACTGGGCCATTACACAGTGCGGTCTGATGCCTGTCTGTGGTATGGGACATATGTGTGTTTGGCCCTACAAACATGTAAGCTGATAGGGTAACATACAGTGGAGCAGCATGTAACATCAGATAGAACAGGACCAAGAACAATGACATCTACCACAGTCTGTGCACAGGCCAAGATACATATTCACAATATACACACTGTCGACAATTACCATAAGTACCCAGACCTCAGTACTGTACACACAACCACAGAATGGCCAGGATATGTCCTCAAAGATAACCTCTACTATACATAACATGTGTCACAGTCTGATATCTCACTGGCTTGTTATCATATATGATGTCACTTAATTATGGTGTACAGAACATATGCACCTCTTACCGCATGACATATGTACATAGGTTGACAGAGTTGTGGCTGGGGCACAAAACACCCAAAATTGACATGTTGCTGTGAAATAACCTGTTGTAACAGGGGTTTTTTGTGACATATGTCCTATGAGGGATATGAAGTCAGTAACTCTCATGGCTGTCACCATGTTCTGCAATCCTCACACTATGCTTCTGCAGTTCACAGATAGGTGTCTGTGAGTAACACAAGAAACAAACCCCACACTGCCCAGTCTGCAGATGACCCTACAGATGGGGGGTTTTCCCCAGAAACATAGCACTGCATGCAGGTATTAAAACATGTAGACCAGCCATATCCACGCACACCCTGTTAAACCGACATTACTCCAAATGCAGAATAGCAACACTTACATTCTGTAGTCATGTTAGGCACATCCCTCCTGTGTGTTGGCCTGTTTCCACACTATATGTTGTTAGAGTAAATCCCCTACCATCTGTGATGCTGTTTGCCACACAACAGATCTAGGTCCTGCTCACAGTGAATGAAAAGGCCCAACACCAACATGATGTTCCTAGATATTGGAGTGTGTTTCCATGTAATTGGCTATGGGAATGTTACCACAGCTGTTCCACATGCAGTCAGCTAGAGGAGGGCTGCAATTCATGCAGGGGCCATCAGCTGATCATGAGCATCACTTACAAAACATATTCTGCTGCTTAAGCAAAGCAGGTGATCTCACATCCCCCAAAGAGGGGTGAGAGAGGCAGACAGAGGCAAAGATAGTCAGGGGGGGTGGGAGAGTAAAACCTAAGCATGTTTGTGTCACACACCTACCAGACAGGTTATCAAACCCTGACTGACTATGTATTGCTATCACATGTCTATGCAGTTATTGGATGCACATAGCTTACATGTTGAGGAGCTCTCCAAACGTATATGTGATGGTGAGTGACATCTGCAACAGTGATATGGTAGCATATGTAGGTGTAGTACAGTGCCTGTCCATGAACAGGTGTCAGCATCAACACAGCCACACTCTCAGGGACCCACACACATTGACACACTTTGGGAGGGTCAGGAATACCCTCCTCACTAGTTAGTTTTCCACAATACAGTACTGTGCAGGTATCACATGCACCACAGGGTTATCCAGAGGTTATATGGGCAAAGGGTATGTGGGGGTGTCTGACATCAGACAGCATGCTTCAGTATGCCAATGGGGGTGTAGTGAGTGTGAATGTGGTCGAGCATCATAAAACACACACACAGACACAGGGTGCCAGTACTGACATGCATGGGTGCATTGCTTCATTTTGTAGGTTAACTGTTCCAGACTATACAAGGCTAGGTGATGGGTATACCTTGGCATCAGGCCACATGACAATGGTCTGCAGTGTGGCTCAGGGGTATGTACTGGATTGGCCCCACAGGTGGGTATTGTATTACCATCCAGTACCCGGGTAACTTTTGGTGCTTGTGCTGTTTCAAATTTTTTTAGTCCATGACATGGATGGTGTCTGGGATGTACAGTCCCACATGCATGTCAGTGACATGTGGAACTGTACCTGGGTGTCTGGCCCATGTTTGTACACAGATTGTTATCATCAGATGTGCCAGTCCTGGCCTCATTGCAGGAACAATGGACAGCAGGTTGACCCTGCACCTACATTGATAGCATGATACAGGATTCCCTGGTGTCAGTGGCATCTGTCCATACAGGCATGTTGGCATGTATGTCTTTGTGGGTCACATTTGGGACCACAGGTGTTGCAGTGTCCCGTGGGAACATAGAAGGGCACTGTCTGCATGTGCCTATTGCTGATGGACAGGGTGCCCTCTGTACTG